>NC_025690.1:19201718-19234731 GCF_000633955.1 Camelina sativa
TTTTTTTTTTTTTGCATGATAAGATCAAAACCACACATGAACAACCTCTTAGTTTCCTACAAAAACAAGAATTAACCGGCAAAATATATTTATTGAATCAGGAATTATTATTTGCACATATCTATATATATACATATAATCCACACGTATTCTACTTCTTCACATAAATTAACTCATTGCCTTGCAAAACAATCTTATAATCTCTTTCATACTTCTCTATTCAATTCTATCAAATCAACTACATGGCGACCGGAAACTACAACTTAAATGGTGCTAACTACGGTCCACCAATCCAGCCTCCTCCGGTTAAAACATATTACAGCCAAGGTCGACGCGGCGCCTACGTAGGTTGCGGCATCTGTCGTTGCTTCTACAGCTGTCTCCTTTGCTGTGGTAGTTGTCTCGTGAACATCATCTGTACCATTCTCTTATGTGTAGCTATTTGCCTTGGGTTGGTAGCTTTAATCCTCTATTTTATACTCCAACCCAACGTCGTGAACATCCATGTCACGGACGCTAACTTAACGCGTTTTGAGCTCGACCCGGGAAGCCGTAACCTTCATTACAACCTCTCGTTGAACTTCGCAATACGTAACCCTAACCAACGTCTTGGGATCCACTATGATAAGTTAGAGGCGAGGGGTTACTACGGTGATAAGCGTTTTGCTGCCGTGAATATGACGTCGTTTTATCAAGGGCATAAGAATACGACGGTGGTTGGAACGAAGTTTAACGGACAGAAGCTGGTTTTTGTTAGGCGCCGGTGGCCGGAAGGACCTGAAGGAGGACCGGAAGTCTGGGATTTACAGGATCGACGTGAAGCTGAGGTTTTAAGATGAGGGTCAAGTTTGGGTTTCTAAACTCATGGGCCGTTAAGCCCAAGATTAAGTGTCATCTCAAGGTTCCGTTGAGCACTCTACTTCAGCCGGAGGGCCTCAGTTTCATCCCACCAAGTGCCACATTGACCTCTGATTTTTTTTTTTAAATATTTTGTTAATTTATTTTTTATATGTTTTGCGTTTTTTTGGTTTAATTTTTTTTTTTTTGGACTTATAAGTGTGATTTTAGACAATCTTTGGTTTATTGATCATATCTTGAAAGAGTTAAGAATCTGTCTTTTTTTTTATTATTATTTAAAACTCAAATTTGTGAGGTTTACTTGTTATTATTCACTAGAAACAGGTTAAAGTTGTCAGTCATATACATATTAGGCGTATCATCATCAGAACATATACGAGAATTTGAAAATGTTCAAATACTTTCCATACGTATGTCATTACCATTCGAATACATATGTCATTATGTGAACTATATAATAAGTATATACATAATGCGCACTGGTAGTTGAGACAAACTCCGCGAAGAATCTCATAGAAGTCACATATATACATACGTCAACGTCATTTGCATCAAGATTAAAAGACTATCCTAGATAAGATAATTACATATATCATGCTTAAATATCTATAAAGAAAGCGAATCCTATGACAAGTAAGACACTATTTTGCAAACTTAGGCTTCAAGTCATATATAACTCCACTTGAAAGAAGAACAAATAACAAGAGGAAACTGCGTCAACAAGATTAAAAAGCGAAAGGTAGATCAATGGAGAGAGCGAATGATTATTTGACACGTATACAGAAATATAGAGAGGGGGAAGAGCGTCACGGTGATGATGGTGGGGCTAAAGTGACAGTCGTCATTATGACAGACCGCGTGGCATCACTTGTCTCACCAAATGGCCTTTTTCATTAATATTTTCGTAATCAAGTTTAGATAATCAAGTGGACCCTAATTAACACGTCGATATGTCTAACCGGGACAGACTAACACTTGCCATTACGTTTTAGATTTTGACTCATTCTCAGTCTCAGCTTATTTTGGATTTTAGCTCAGCAATAATTTTTTGATCGATATGGATATTTATTGAAACGAGGATGGTATACTTTAGTACTTACTAGACACTACTATTCGATTTTAATCATATCGCCACTGTTTTTACAATGCAAGGTCTTTCTAATACATGTCTAAATTGTCAGTTTGGGTATATAATTAATCACATAAATGAAAAGGAATTTTGGATATATCAGTTCCTTTTTCCGTCTTTTAGTTCAGTAGGATTAATAATTTTTTCATTATTAAGTCGATCAGGTTGTTAGAGAATCATTTGATGATATATCTACAGAATTTTATCTTTTTTTTTAAAAAAAAAGTAAAATAAATATCTGAAATATTAAACAATACACATGTGGGATGTGGCTGATTATAGAATTTGATACTATTTCATAGATCAACTGAATAAAGGAGGTTGGTCGCTCTAGCACTTAGTAGACTAGTAGTAATATACTAGCGGTAGCACTATAAGTTTTGATTACACTAACTCCTATAGTTAAAAACCAAAAGTAAATGCGAATTTTTTTCCAGCTGGGAATATAAATCCGAAGCACGAGGCTCTGTAACGGTCCAAAAATTCCAGCTGGATTGCATAACTACTCTCTACTCCCCCCTTTTAGTAATAGTATAGGCGCACTTTAACTTACTCTCTCACTCCATTCTACTCTAAACCTACACCTCTCTCAAGCGCAATCTAGCATGACGGTTATATACTTATTTCTTCTCATCGTCGGCGACGCGAGGCTTTATTATTCGATTTGATCTTCTCTTCTATCCATTCAGTTATAACAGAAAAATATTTTTTTAAAAATCGGAATTACGAAATCCACATGCAAATGCGACGGATTAAATAAATTAAAATTAAAAAAATTGAGATAAATTAGCTAGAAGTCTGCGGTTTTCCGGTGAGAAGTCCGGCGACGGGGAAGTGATTTCGTCGGGAAGCTTTCCGTCTCTTGAAGATTCCGTACACTCGTACGGATAGCTAGTGTATCTCCTCTCATATATCCTGAGATTTCATCGTCGCCTGATTCTTCTATCGGAGATCACAAACACAATCCAAATAAGTAAAACTCGATTAAGTTCAATGAGTAGTTGTGAGATTAAATCGAATCTGCAATGTTGTACCTAGATGTTTCGAAGTACGCATGAATCCATTAAACTGAGCCAAATCTGAAGAAAAAAAAAATTCGAAATCGAATCACCGATCAGAAATCGATCGAAGAGGGTCAAAACAAACTGAAGTCGATGTGAGAAACGAAACCTGATTGAGACGGAGGGTGAGAAGTGAGGTAGAGGATGATTAAGCAGAGGAGAGTGAGAATCGGAATGAAGTGAACGAGCCTCCCTCGTTTCTGATTCGTCGTCCCCGCGAAAGGTGATTGCAGCGATGATAACCGTCGCGGCTTTAAGTCCTTTTTGAGCTCGTGATCGTCGTAATCCGCGGCGGCTGATGACGACGAAGAAGGAGTGGCTGAAGAGACTGGTTTCAAATCATCGATGTCGTAGGCGTCGTCCTTTCTTCCTCCATAGCTATGATGATGGAGCTTCGAAGCTGATGACTCTAGCGATAGCCTCTGCATCGCCGACAGAGAGAGAGAAAAGGAAGATGATGGTTCGTAGAGAGAGAGAAAGGTTAATGAAGGAAGGTTATGGTTTCGTATCAAATCAAATATATTGGGGAGAAATTTATCCCAAAACTAGATAAAAAAGCAAATTAGTATATTTCGTTTTTAAAAAGGAAATAATTATTGTGAGATTTATTATCTCTATTTAATAACTTAGAGTTGTCGTATTCGCTACTCATTAACTTTGGTAAAAAATTAACTAGTTTTACAATTAGGAATAAAATAATAAATATTATGTACGTTAAAAAAGCAAAATACATATAAATAAATTGCCAGTTGAGTGTAACACCAACGGATTAGATTCGGATTAATCTGATTGCTGAATACTTATTATTCTATTTTTAGAGTTAATAACATATTTGTTGTAGACCAAGTTTATAAGGAAAAAAAATTATTGTGGAGAAAAGAAAAAGTAATATTTCCTTTTTCAGTATACAAAAATTTATAATTGGTGAATCCATGAATAAACAAAAAATCAGTATTTAAAATAAGGGAAAATTTCTTGTGTTGGACCGATAATATCAATATGGGTATTTTAGTCAGGGATTCAAAAGCCCAGCCCATTAAAACTTCTAAATTAAAATCTTGACGAACTAGTAAAATGAACGGTGGCGATTGAATCGCAGATCAAGAAACCCAGGTACTAAAAACCCGAAGGCGACGATCTGTGATTCCGACGGGAATGAGATTGAAATTTCTGGCGGCTCTCGAAGGAATAGTATAGATTGTATTCGAACACGTTGAGGAAGAAGTAGGTGACGAAGTGAAAGAAGAAAGCTGTAGAGAGTAATGGTGTTGTGGGAGTTAGCTCTGGGAACAGCCTACTTCTTGGGGATTAGGCGGACTTATCGGCTTGCATTGAAGACCCAGCGTCGCATTATTAGCCCTAATCATCCCAGGATTCGAGATTTTATGCATCGGTGAAGTTTCTTCCGTTTTGTCCTTTTTTGTTTTTGGGGATTTCGCGATTTGGTTGTCTCTGATTTAGGTTTGATATTGTGTTTGTGCTACAATGTCATTGGATTGAAACGGTGTGGCGAAATACTTTAGATTAGAATCCTTAGATGAACAATGCTGATTTATATTGGTGTTTGCTCCATTGTAGTTCTACCTATGCAATTTGTGAGTGTTCTTGTTGCTACGAAAGGATCATTTTGTTGCTAATTAAGGCCATAACAGTTAGTAGATAATGAATTGTTAAGCCAGTCTCGAGTTGTGTATTTGATAGCATTGGGATGTTAACTATCTCTTTTACATTCCTTTTATGCAGGAGGACTCATCAAATCTTTGATGTGGCTCTTAGGGTGCACAAGAACATACAACAGAGAGACATGGAAATTGGTCGAAATTTAGGAAACTGGATTCTCCGTGGCCTTGACAGGATGAAGCCATCGGCTCAGGTTATACTACCAAAACACAAAGAGCCAAGCATAGACAAGGCGAAGAGAGTATTGGAATCAACACGTCTCAAACCGCATGTTAACACGCAGCCTCCTCAGAACCGTGAGGTCGATAGGCACTTGTTCATGTCCTTGAGAAACTTTCGGTCCAAATACCCCATTGCTTCGATGATGATGATCAAGCCGCCAAGACCAACTGGAACTACCACTCAGTACAGGCCTTACACTGTTGGTGCATCCAGTATGATTCAGCCGATTTATGTTAGAGACGGGTTCAACGGTGTCATCAGGAAGGATATTTTGCAGTGGATGGTGCAGAAGAGATGAAGCCGCCTAACTTCATCAAAGTCCCGACTGTTTCTCATATTATAGCATACTCAGAAGGAAACACTTCTTAATAGTTTCACTTTATATGAGCTTTTTAATAACCAGTTGAACGATGGGAGGATCTCCTGGAGAACTAAGACTTGTGAATAATATTACTTGACTAACCTGTCTTTCTGTTTTTCAAAATTACAACCAGAAATGCCCTGTGAGAGATTCAGGGTTCTAGTAATCATTAACGAAAAATCAGGTTTAGTTTCAGGGGTTTTCCAGTTTATGGTATGGTCACTCTCGATTGGATACAATCCATTGCTCATATCAGTCTTCCAATGTTCCTGAATCATCCTTATTACTATTATTGACCAAAACTGAACTTATCTAATTTTGTGACAAACAAACGAGTACATGTCTGGCCCAATAATCTGCATTTAGCATTATTATGATGATGTACGTCTCTAGTGAAGGTATTATGGTTTTTAGTTTTTACAACAAAGCCTGCTATATATACATTCTCAAATGTTTCAGAATTCAAGCAGAGAGCTTCCCTCTCTGGCAAGCACGAAAAGCCCACCGTCTCCTCTTGAAATCCTGAGATCCTTGTCAAGGTAAGTGGTCAAGAGCCAAGAGCTGGCTCGGTTTCCTGGAATCGGAAGCTTGAGAGGTGGCTGACCAGAGAGTGCCCGTGAAATGTTTGCTGCCACGTCTTGTAAAGGATTCAAAGATTGCTTCAGCAACGCAAGGCTAATCTGCTGCCCAAAGACACCCACACTCTCTGGGAGATCCACACTTGACTTGATCTCCGGAGGTTTAAGTGTACCTTCTTTGAAAGAAACCTGACATATACCAAACATTAAGACAAACAGATGATGTAAGTTTCGATTGACCGAGGGAATATAATTTTAAAAAGCAAATTGTTAATGGTCAGTGATACAAGTCTAGTTACCTCAACTCTTGAAGGGCTTCGAACTTCAAATGAAGCAGTAGCACTGAATGAGAAGTCTGCAAATGGGCTAGAGAGTGTAGTGGAGTTGTCGATGGTGAGATTGTTTGAGTCTATTGACTGACTTATGCTTTTCACTTTCAACAAAGGTGTCGAACCCGCAGCTAGTAGAGGTATCAACTCAGAGAAAGCAGTGTACCTGTTTCATAAACCAAGAAGATCCACAAAATTGAAACAACATTATAATGAGAACTCTTCCTGGATCATTATCAATTACTTAGCTTCATCAAAGATTCACAATGTCTCATTCTCAATTAGGGGAGGATCAGATTATAGTGTTGCAATTCTCAACGACAACAACACAGGATCATTGGAGTAAAGGGACTTACAGCAAAAACCAGTTGCCGTCGAGAAGCTCCGGATTCTCTAAGGGAGCCGGAGTAGGATTTAGAGCTTCCAACTGATTCACGAGCTCCAAAACCTCCGCACGAACTTCTGAACCAGCCCGGAACCCTAATTCAGTTCCGTAAACCGTATCCGCCAAACACCTTTTCAGCTCCCAAGTATTGTCGTCGGACACCGCACTTCCATTTCCGGCGTCGGCTTCAGCTCCTCCGACAATTTCCTCCTCCCACTCGTCCTCGTTCCTCGGAGGATCCGAATCCGCAAATCGGGAACCCGATTCCTCGATTTCGGGTCCGGATTTCTCGCCCCATTCGTCCGTAATCACATTCACGGACACAATATCTGGCTGAGATTGGGGCGGCTCATTTGCATTTACCGCTTTCTCACCCCATTCATCTGTAACACCAGACGAATCTAAATCAGTGTTAGATTCGGATTCCGAGGGCAGAGAAGATCGGATTTTAGAAAACCGGAGTGGTCTGGGTCGATGACCAAAAGAGAAAGAGAGAGAATTGGGTTTAAGGGAGACAGAAGGAGAAAAGCTCGTGTTTGGGTTTACGGATGAAACAAAGAGAAGTGAAGAACGAGCGGTGGTGGTGAAAAGCGTAGCCATGGCCGATCTCTGTGTGTTTTTGAGCTTTGTGAAGAAAATTTCGGACAAACAAGATTGATTACTGAAGTCTTACAAATCACACGAAATTTAGATGACCCCGGAAAAAAAGAAAAATTTAAACTTTTTTTTTTTAATATCGTGGGCTCATCACCGAAATAAATGGGCCTAATATATGACCCAGGCCCATTATAACGATTGGTATTCGTCTCTTTCCCCTTATCCGCGTAATACTTTTTTATAGTCTGAGGAGAGTTTGAAACATCATCAGCTATGGCTGCTTTTGCTTCTTGTACTGCTTCTGGTTTGACTTCTACAATCTTCTACTCTCCTTCCTTAAACACTATCACCGGCCAAGCTTCCCTCTTTTCTCCGGCTCATCATCGTTCGTCGACTCGCGTTTTCAGGGGAATTCAAAACCTCCGACACCGCGGCTTCCGGCGATTCTCTCAGAATGTTACCGCCGATCGGTTCAATAGCTTCTCGTGTAACTGCTTATCCGCCGTATCCACTAGCACAATCGATTACGAGGTCAGTTTCCTGCATTCACGTCTCGTTTTGTATCCCAGATTCACTAGTTGCTGGTGTATAATGATGGTCTTTATACCACGATCATGTGCTTATTGAACATTTCTGTAGAATTTAGGAGAGTGGAATAGAATCGATTTTGAGAGTAGAATAATATGATGTGCAGTTCACGGATGGTGGCAAAGAAGTGGAGTTAAGATTGAGGTTGAAGACAGGTGAGATACTTTCACCAAAGGATATATCCGTAGACGCTGATGGAACATCTTTAGCAGTTAAAGAAAAGCGGAACGGGTTGCTGATTACACTTCTAGAGACTAACCAGCTCTTTGACAAGATTATGCCCTCTGAAACAATATGGTTAGCTAGAGCTTACGCCTAAATCTTTCGTTACATGTTTTGTTTTTTCTTTGTACCGTGTGAAAGATTTCCTTGAGGGCTGAAGTTTTTGTGTGTTTTTATCCAGAACAGGTACATAGACGAAGATCAGTTGGTTGTGAATATGAAAAAGGTGGATGGGGAATTGAAGTGGCCTGATATTGTTGAATCCTGGGAGTCTTTGACTGCAGGAATGATGCAACTTCTTAAAGGTGCATCAATTTACATAGTGGGAGATTCAACTGAAATCAACCAAAAAGTGTCTCGGGAGCTAGCTGTTGGCCTTGGGTATGAAATTCAGATTCCTCCCTGTCATTCAAGAGCTCAGTATGAATACTATTTGTGACATACTTTTGAGAGTCTTATACAGTTGATATGATCTTGCAGGTACAGTCCTTTAGACTCAAAGGAGTTGCTGGAAAGCTTTTCCAAGAAAACAATCGATTCTTGTGAGTCTGCTTTTGGAACATGATCATCGTCTAACAAAAAATCTTCCTGACTTCTCAACTTCTCAAGACCCTTTATTTTTCACCATTCTAGGGATTCTTGCAGAAGGGCCGGATTCTGTAGCTGAAGCAGAGAGTTCAGTGTTGGAAAGCTTGAGCAGGTAAAAAGTCATATCTAGTGTTCAATCTGTTTTCAGTTACTATATTCAAGATTGGCTACCAATCTTACATGGCTTTGCTTTGCAGCCATGTGCGTACTGTTGTCTCAACTTTGGGAGGTAAACATGGAGCTGCGGGGAGAGCTGATCAGTGGAGACATCTTTACTCCGGATTTACTGTTTGGGTATCACAGACTGAAGCCACAGGTTACTTCTCTCCACATCCATTTAGAAGTAACCCTTGCAAACAGAACAATAATAATTTCTTACACATCCAAAATTGGTGCTGAATGCAGATGAAGAATCAGCTAAAGAAGAAGCGAGGAGAAACAAGCAAGAGAGAGAAATTGGGTATTCAAATGCAGACGTGGTGGTGAAGCTCCAAGGTTGGGATCCGACACATGCCAAGAGCGTGGCTCAAGCTTCATTGAGTGCACTTAAGCAACTGATCATCTCAGACAAGGGACTTCCAGGTAATAAACAGAGAGAAACCCATTTGTAAATTGATGGTTTAATCTGGTAAACGTTATGGTATTAAATGTGTCGTTTGTGTTATTTAAGGTAAGAAGAGCTTGTACATACGCTTGGGGTGCCGTGGCGATTGGCCCAATATAAAGCCTCCGGGATGGGATCCGTCGTCTGACACCGGAGCTCATCCACAGTTTACATAAACAGTTTCAAAACCTGCTTCTTTGTACTCTCTTACAACAGATGCTCTTCTTTAAGAATCTCCCATTTTGTTATTACTGGCGCCGTTGTTTCGTCTGTATATTTAACTGTAAAAAGAAGTTGTTTATTGGATGATTTGAGACTAAACTTCCAGCTGATGAATAAAAGACCCTTTCAAAGAACCACGGCTGATGTTGATCAATAAAAGACTCTTTGATTCAAAATAAGAAATAGCAGGACAATGTAGAAAAGTTTCACCAAGAGTAATTATAAGAATACTAGTAAGTTCCTAAAGAGCAAGTCAAGGTTTGACTTGATCTAATTATTAAAGGTTTCACGACAGCAAAGAGAAGTCGACACATTCATTACTCTAACCCAAACTCCTTTGAAGACCTGCTATGGTGGATTTCAGCAGATCATCATCTCCTACAATCACCCGCAGCTTCTTATAAAATCCAATTCTCGATATCTTCTTCTCCTGAACAGGACATACAGAATTCAGCTAAACAATATGATAATCTTGACAGATGGGTATAAGAAACAGTTTAAAAACTTTACCCTCAGTTCCTGGTAGCCAGCAATAATCAAGTCCATGTCTTTCTGGGCAATTTTGCTTGAGATTGCATTGAATAGCAAAGGGAAAGGCATCAGGGAAGATCTGGGCCTTCGACTGCTGGAACTGATACTATTCTTTTCGCTCCCTGAAGATACCCTTCCTAGCTCCTGCTTAATACAAACAAGCCACATTACTGGTTTGTGTCCCAATCAAATATACAATCTGACTGCTTGAGAACGAGAATATACTTAGGTAAAACCAAACTTACATTCGAGGGAGAACCTTTGGGTCCTTCCAAGGTGAGTCCCGAAGTCTCATGCTTACCCTGAGTAGTAGGAAGCATATTCCCTGCACAAATGATACATGTCATCCAGTTTCGAGTACTGCAGAAAACAAAATGTGATGGTCGAAATACCCATATACATTAGCCATGAATATCTCACTGGACCTTTGGGATGATCAAGTGTGTTATCACCCCCAGAGGTCACCAGGTGACACTTAAGTGGATCCTTTACTAACTTATAAGAGGAAGATTTCAGGATCCAAAAAGCTGATCTTCAGCAAGATCTATAAGCTGTCTCCCATTCAATGCGTCATCAGTTGATTTTTGAGGGATATTATACTTTTAAAGGAGAGGTGGGAGAAAGAACATATTGTAATCACCTTCAGCATTGGGGATAGACAGCTTGAAGCTAACTACAAATTCTGGGTAAATGTGATTGTTCATATTCATGTTCCAGATCAGATAATGCTTCGGACACTCGACATCATCAACTCCATTATCATACTCTTCTCCACCAGTAAAGAACTGAGTATTATCACCACGAAGAGGCTCCATACTCCCCATTATTACACGGCACAAAACCATGTGCCGCACACCATTATCGTCAATATCACAGTTTCTAGCACTGTAAACAATATCTTTCACACTTGCTTAGAGAGAACCAAAAAAAAAAAGAACTAAAACGTGGAAAACAAAAATAGCACAGGGCAGGCGAGAGGGTAACGGGCATAAGAGGGAGAATTATAACCTGAAATAAGGGGAGTTTGCAGCATTTAAGTGAACCCCAACACCATNCATTAGCCATGAATATCTCACTGGACCTTTGGGATGATCAAGTGTGTTATCACCCCCAGAGGTCACCAGGTGACACTTAAGTGGATCCTTTACTAACTTATAAGAGGAAGATTTCAGGATCCAAAAAGCTGATCTTCAGCAAGATCTATAAGCTGTCTCCCATTCAATGCGTCATCAGTTGATTTTTGAGGGATATTATACTTTTAAAGGAGAGGTGGGAGAAAGAACATATTGTAATCACCTTCAGCATTGGGGATAGACAGCTTGAAGCTAACTACAAATTCTGGGTAAATGTGATTGTTCATATTCATGTTCCAGATCAGATAATGCTTCGGACACTCGACATCATCAACTCCATTATCATACTCTTCTCCACCAGTAAAGAACTGAGTATTATCACCACGAAGAGGCTCCATACTCCCCATTATTACACGGCACAAAACCATGTGCCGCACACCATTATCGTCAATATCACAGTTTCTAGCACTGTAAACAATATCTTTCACACTTGCTTAGAGAGAACCAAAAAAAAAAAGAACTAAAACGTGGAAAACAAAAATAGCACAGGGCAGGCGAGAGGGTAACGGGCATAAGAGGGAGAATTATAACCTGAAATAAGGGGAGTTTGCAGCATTTAAGTGAACCCCAACACCATACATAGACTTTTTAATAAATGCACCACCCACTCCAAGTCCATGCATCTTAACTGCAGATAACACTTCTTTCTTTGCAGGAACCCATGCATATCTAATGTTCGCATCTCCTCGGTGTTTCTTAGTGATGTCAGCTTGCTTCTGGAAAAGAGATAGACGAGCTTTCGCAATCTCGCTTGAAACCTGATGCACATCAAGCAACTCAACATGCCCTAGAGTGGCAGTACCTAAAGCAAACATTTGTTTGACCGCATCTTTATCAAGTTGCTCCACAGCAGGCTTGACACCAGAGAATTGATCAGTTTCTGCTTTACCCCATTTCACAACAGCGTTATCAGGCTCACGGGTGCAGNTTGTTCATATTCATGTTCCAGATCAGATAATGCTTCGGACACTCGACATCATCAACTCCATTATCATACTCTTCTCCACCAGTAAAGAACTGAGTATTATCACCACGAAGAGGCTCCATACTCCCCATTATTACACGGCACAAAACCATGTGCCGCACACCATTATCGTCAATATCACAGTTTCTAGCACTGTAAACAATATCTTTCACACTTGCTTAGAGAGAACCAAAAAAAAAAAAAACTAAAACGTGGAAAACAAAAATAGCACAGGGCAGGCGAGAGGGTAACGGGCATAAGAGGGAGAATTATAACCTGAAATAAGGGGAGTTTGCAGCATTTAAGTGAACCCCAACACCATACATAGACTTTTTAATAAATGCACCACCCACTCCAAGTCCATGCATCTTAACTGCAGATAACACTTCTTTCTTTGCAGGAACCCATGCATATCTAATGTTCGCATCTCCTCGGTGTTTCTTAGTGATGTCAGCTTGCTTCTGGAAAAGAGATAGACGAGCTTTCGCAATCTCGCTTGAAACCTGATGCACATCAAGCAACTCAACATGCCCTAGAGTGGCAGTACCTAAAGCAAACATTTGTTTGACCGCATCTTTATCAAGTTGCTCCACAGCAGGCTTGACACCAGAGAATTGATCAGTTTCTGCTTTACCCCATTTCACAACAGCGTTATCAGGCTCACGGGTGCAGCTATCCTCTGATGCCTCGTCATCTTGCCCATTTGAAGATCCCTGAAAAACTTGAATATAATCCATATTGTCACCAGACTCGTCGTTAAGCTCATTCAAGTTCAGCCTCGGTAACTCCCCACAATTGAGATCAATTTCAAGGTGCAGCTTGATCTCACGTTGATCATGTTGTTCTGGATCACGCTGATGGCAGCAGTCCCTTTCGAGGTTGTCATAAATTTCGGGGAAAAAGCATTTGCCAGCAATATCAATCCAAGCAAGCTGTGTTTTTACACCTGTTTCCAAGTCTAGTCGATGCATGTGCAAGAAATCCAGGACAAAATGGCGACCGCTCCAGTTGAACTCAACTGCAGCTCTCTTTGCTTCAAGATCATCTCTGATGGCGCCAATGATATGCTCAGGCAGATCAATCCATTCATTGTTCTCATAGAACATTACACGCTTTGGCACTCCTGTCTTCTTGAAATAGGAGTAGTACCTGACCAAAGACTTCCCAACGTGATTCTCAGAAACATTAACTTTGTTTTCAACATTCAGTTTTCTGCTTTTCTCAAGCTTTTGGGTGGAACTGTTCGGTGTGAGCACACATTGCAGCTTTGCATATGACCTTCCACAATCATATGGAGTATAGTTCCCAGGATGCTTTCTCTTTTTCCCAAGTCCATCTTTATAACTACTATCCGATACCTTGACGATTTTGGTTTCCATTTTTATCTACTAACGAAGCTAAACCTATAACCTTGAATGGAAAGTCAAGGAACACAACGAACTCTGTAGCAGTCCTAAGGATGGTAACTCACCAACAGCATCGAAAAAAACTGCAATTAGAAAAGTGTGCATCAGATATTATAAAACTGCAGTGGCTGTATGCCTGTATATTAAAAAAATATATACAAATATCAAAAGAATAGTTCACAAGGAATTAATCTCATAGTTCAATAGATACAAAATAAAATCAAAAGACTATCATCATCCAATAACCCACATCACAAAAGATACTGCTATAAACCCCATCAAAGAGCAACTATATGAAGAGAGGTTCATAAGTTTTCTTGCAAAACATCGTGTTTGTATTATAAAAATGAATGTAATGAAAAGACCAGACTCAGTATGCATTATTAATTAAAATCCCTTTACACGCTTAGGCCAAGTAATATACAGGAGATTACATGAAAGGAAAGAAGTTACAACCAACCTACACAAGGATGAAAAACAGAGAAATACAAAAGAGGGACAGCTACTCAACAGGGAAGATCATAAAACATAGTGAAGTAAAAAAAAATGCCAAAACAAACCATAAAGCGTGCAAAAAAATTGCGGATACAATCACTCATCAGAAAGCTAGAGACTTACCTGGCTGTAGCAACTGATACATACATATTTCTTCATCTTGGAGAAATAAAAGTAATCAGAGACTAAATACCACCGTCCTTTCTTCGATGTTCACAAATGCCAAAATGTAAACTCTGTAAGAAAAGGCAAAAAAAAAAAAACTTTAAACCTTCAATGGCAGAAACAGACCAACAGATAACAAGGGTATCAACAGCAGTCAAGCCAAGCTCATGTTTCGGTGAATACATGATTCATAACAAAAAAAGAAAAAAAAAAGTCCACAAGAATATGCAGAAGCTTAAACGAGTAGTCCATCGGAGAAGACTTTAAACAAAAGTAGCTCCTAACTCGGACACAATTTCAAAACAGAAACTTTTTAATCATTATTTAAAATATTATTCATTTCAGCTACAGTTTCTCGAAAAAAACCCTAACAAAATTTGCTTATAACACAAATAAACCATGAATTGACCCCCAAAACACCTCAAGAACAACACAATTCCAATCAATTTCGACTAAAAAGGTAACACACAAATTATCATAGTAGATTAAATAAAGGAGCAACAACATATAAACTATAAAAAAAAACAAATTTTAGAAAAAAAAACCTTATGAACTATTCAGATTGATCGCAAGGCAAAAGGGCTTTCAGCAAAGAGAAAACTAGGAGAAACTTGTAGAGAAAAGACTGCTAGAGCAACGAAAACCCTAAACCGGCGACGATGAAGAAACTACTGTTTGGAAAAAGAAGAAGACGACCCATTTATATATTTATACGTATATTCTCTTGGACGAAAAAAATCTAAGTCGGCGGTTCTGGGGATTTGACTGTACAAAAAAAAAGCCAATCGTTTACAGACAAAAGTTATGTACTTCGTTTCTTCGCTTTTTTTTTTTTTTTTTTTTTTTTTTTTTTTTTTTTTTTTTTTTTTTTTTTTTTNAATTGGACCGTCACCTAGTATATCACTTCTGACCCGGCCAAACACGGCACCGTTTGGAAATTTAGACTTGTAAGGGCTTCGGCCCAAAACAATGACAGCCCGTTTTAATCAGCTAATCCTGAAACAGCGTCGTTTTACTCTGAGAGTAAAACCATCAGACTCTGACGAAGGAGGAGGAGAAAATTTTGTTGTGTTGTGTTGTGGTTGCTCTTGGAAGAAAGAAATGGTGAAATCGACTACGAAGGATGCTCAGGATCTATTCCACTCTCTTCGATCTACTTATGTCGCTACACCAACGAATCTTAAGGTCCACCATTCTCTGATCTTTGTCTTGTATATGGATCAGAATCATCATTGGATTTTTTGTTTCGAAAATTGAAATCACCTTAATCTTCGTGTTTTTGAACTCGTTTTCGCAGATCATCGACCTGTATGTTTGTTTCGCGGTCTTCACAGCTTTGATCCAGGTACTAACTACTCTAAGCTCCTTCTCTGCTTTGAATTTGCATCTAGATCCGTGCCTTGTTGATTTGTTTATGTTATATGGGGGATAACAGATTTATGAGTTCTAATGTTCATCAGCTACGAGAATTTGGTTGACATCATAAATCTTTGGGTTATATATATATATATATTATTGTATTGATATATGGATTCAAAAGTGTTATCTATGAACTTCACAGTTCAAATAGAAAAAAAGACACTCAAGTTTACTATACTTGGTTTGCAATTTGGGTTCATTTTGTATTAGCATCCATCACTTTTTTGTTGAAATGTTTGCTCTGTGTTTTGTTTCATACAGTATAAGAACACAAGCTTGTTGCTTAATTCTTGACTCTATGTAGATTCTACTGGATTTCTTGATAAACGTTGTTGAATTTTCTCTGTGTTTCTTATTAAAGAAAACTGGTTTTAAGTGTGTGTGATTGCTGTGATTGAGCAGGTTGCTTACATGGCTCTTGTTGGATCGTTTCCTTTCAACTCATTTCTCTCTGGAGTTCTCTCGTGTATCGGGACAGCAGTTCTTGCTGGTGAGTTTTAATGTGTTTTCTTTTAATAACATTCAAGTTTCCCATCTTTTTCTTGTTAAAGGTTAGCTTGGGAATCTCTGGATACTGAAATTAAACAATCTGTCCTTCCCGTATATAGTCTGCCTCCGGATTCAAGTGAACAAAGAAAACAAGGAATTTAAGGTAACTCCTCCTACAGCAATCATTAGGCCTAGGCTTCCACAATGTGTCTTATTATCCCCGGAAGACACTCTTCATTCATATATGCATGCATCTCTTTTGCAGGATTTAGCACCAGAGCGAGCTTTTGCTGATTTTGTTCTCTGCAACTTAGTCCTCCACCTGGTCATCATAAACTTCCTTGGATAACTCCTCTCCTGGACTTGATCTCATGAGATTTTTGAGAACAATTTTACTATGGTTACTTTCATACATTACGAATTGTAGTTCAGATATTTGAGATTTTATCAGAGCAACATCTTAGTGCTTTATATAGAAGCTGTTTTGTTAATGCCAACCTCACGGCCACTTTTAATATATACGCACATCACCAGGATAGAGAAATGCTCGGCCTACTAAACTCATTTGTTAACGTTTGCACACTTAAATAAACTTACTTCATCAAGTGAAGAAAACATAAATCAGAAAAAAATCTAATCAAAGAAAATAAAAAGGGTAGAAATTTTGATACAGAAAAGCACATTGCCTCAAATTCGCTTCTGCAAATAAAGCAAAACATTACCAATATCTAGTTCAACTTACAACACACATACTGGACGGACAACCCTCAAGAAAGACAAGGAACTATTCCGAACCAATTGATCTCTGATGTCTAAAATCCTACAACCACCTGTTAGCAAAGAACCGTGGAGTGTTGTTGTTGCTGCTGCTACTTTTTTTATACCTGTGTTAGGAATTGGTTTTGCTGTATGTCTTTTCACTTTGAGTCTTTGTAGGAATCAACCTTTCGCTCTGCGGCGCCTGTTTGATCGCTGTCTGGTTCGTGGCCATTCTTGTCCATGTTTATGCCTTCAAGTGGAGGGAATAATAAAAGTTGGTCCTGCAAGAACAGATAATAGAGGAGAGGAGAGTTTCACTGTCTGTGTCTGATGTAAAGTGAGTCACGGACCAGGCTATAAAACTATTTCATAAAAAATTTACAATCTTACCTTCAGAGAGGTGTTCTCAGCGGTGAGCTCTTCGCATTGGCTTTTGAGCTTGTTGATTTCTGCTCTGAGATTTGTGTTTTCATCATTCAACACCTCGGCGCGTTGGGCCAGCTCATCACATTCGGCCTGAAACACAAAAATCTTCCGTATCAATAATTTGTTCACATGGGCATGCTAGAAACAATCTAAGGGTCTGTTTAGTACCTGTTTACGCAACCTGGATCTTCGAGCAGACTCCCTATTAGACTGCTTCCGTCTTTGTCGTTTAAGTTCTCTATCGTCCTAATTGAAAGACAAAAGGACAAACAAATCTTGAGTTTAAAGATAAAAGTAATATGAATTTGAGTAAAAAAAATAGGGAAGAAAGGGTGGGCACACACACCTGTAACCAGGGTTGTGAATGGCCACCATCTCGCGTGATTGGAGCAACAACTCCAGGAACTGATGTAGACAATTTGCCATGCATTCCAGGGATAGCAGATGAAGTAGGGGCACCCCAATAATCCATCCCAATATTTAAATTTGTTGGTGGGCCTGGAACACCTGCAGCTGTCATTGGCATGATTGGCACGGTCTGGTTCACTGGTAGAAGAGGTGTACCAGCACTTCCATTTCCGGGACCATTAGCAGAACCACCATTCTCAGATGCTGCTTCAGGTGAAATGCAAAACATTAAAGCACTCTCCGGTAAGCAGCTTTCACGATGTTAAGTCACATGAAAGAAATGAAAGGAAATATAAAGATCAAGAAACGAACCATCCTTTCCGTCTTGTCCAGATCCTGACTCCTACAAGGATTGCAAAGTAAAGAATTTTCAAACTAGACGATCCAACAGACATGTTTGATGATGCAAGGTGTACAACTGAAAGGTTTAGTTTGCTAATGTGCATATATCACAATGCAAGCGGCATTCATGGAATTAAATGAGAAAATCCACGGAAATGAATAGGTCAATCTTAATTCAGATTCATGCTAGGTTCTTAGCAAACAAATTTGTTAATAACTCAAATGAAGGCTTGCAGAGTCGACCAACTAGGTAATCTTCATGAAACAGTGCCTCGTGTCAACATGGTTAGCAGAATGAATGCATACCGAAAAAAATAGGAGTAAAATGAAAAGGATGGATGATAGCTTTCCAAAACTTACATTTTGAGAGTTTCCGTCACTTCCTTCACTTGAACCATCAGAAGCGCTCTCCCCACTGGAACCAGAAAATTTTGACAATCTCAGAGCAATAACAGAATGAATGTTATTTAACGAAGCAAACATAAGTCCCAAAGAGGATAAAATCAAGCATGTTACATGCCTTTTCGAGTAAGCTCCATTAGCTGATGCTACCGAGTATTTCCCAGGTTCATTGTTCTTTCCTGTAATCATGTTCAAACTTCCCAAGCTTCCCCTTGATCTTTTGATGGGCAATTTATCCTTCACTTCAGGTTGCTTAGGATCACCCTCAGTGCCGCCTGTTGTATTGCCCTGCATAAAATCATCACTCAATTATGATCCTACAAATAAACAAAGGTAGCAAAAGACCATTTGAGAAACACACAATGAAAAAATATGGGACGCAAACTCACAGAAGCTTCAGTCATTCCATTTGGAGAAGGCATAGCATAAGGGCTATATGGATAAGAACCCTGCTGACACAGGATAGAACGTGTTAAAAATATGATTAACAATCACCATTTCAATACATGTCCATTTCATTGTAAATAACTATGATAGTACCGGAGGCATTGAAGGATGCGCATACATGCCACCTGGGGGATACATTGCAACATACGGATGAGGCGGAGTTCCATAAGGAGGCATCATATGCTGTAAAAGTTGATGTCGGACTCAGCAATAAATCAAAGCTATGATGATAAAGAGCTGAACGAATATCTTATTTTAATGGAGTTAATCTTGACTCAGAACAAGGCCAATTCCTCAAGCACGAAACTATCAATGCGAACGCTATAACTCACATAAAAGTAAACCCCCACTCAATAAGTTCTTTGCAACTTTTCAGCACTCTGAACACCTATATACACATCACAATAAAAAGCGATAGATGTAAGCTAGTTTACCTGAACTCCCCACATATAAGGGTGAGGTTGGGGACTTGATGCCACATAACCATGAGGTGGCGGCATTGGAGAATATGCCTGTCAAAAAGAAACATATAACTATCAAATCCATAGGAAACAGGTAAACAGACCACAGATCGATAGACTGATGAATATGTCTTAGAACCTGAAAACCAGACCAATCTGGAGTAGCCATGCCAGCACTCACAGCCGACGAAGGTTCCTGCAAACACACAGAATATTCCAACTATAACATGTCACTGATAGGGAAACAAAAATCACAATTAGCTGAAATCTAGGGTTTGAAAATATTTCTATTTCCTTTTCTAGTATCCTACTTCTAATCCTGGCTTCTAATAGCTTAAGTCATGGGTCCTTTCCTATATTAAGGTCCTCTTGTAAACAACTGGAAGCAGAGAAGGGCAAACGCAAACCTGTGAAGAGGGAAGAGCAGAAGAAGAAGGCGGTGTTTTAGGTTCTTTCTCTTTACTCGATTTCTCCACATTCTCACTGCTAGCCATTAGTACGTTCTCTAGTTTCTAAAAACAACCCTTGAGAGCTTCCTGCGAGACAAAATCAGCTAATAAACTCAACCACATTGAGAAACACAATTGCACAAAACCCAGCAGTATAAATAGAAACCCTAGAAAACTGAATCGAATTCAGAACAGAAACGGTAAAATCTAACCCCTAAATAGACAAAACTTGGAGATGTGACATGAAATACCTAAACGACCGTAAATGTCTGAAAACTCTGAGCACAATATTTGAGATGCGGTATGAATCTCTGAGCTTGATTAATGCAGAGATTGTTGTGAGAATCAATGTCTTGACCAGGAAAAAAATTGGCTGATTGGTTTGGGTTTTTTTTTTTTTTTTTTTACTCAGAGAAGAAAGGGGGCGTGGAGTTCACGAGGAATAAAAATTTGCTTATTTCCCTAAATTAAGTATTTTATATAAAACCCCTTCTTTATAATTTATTTATGAATTTTACACACGTTAAATCTCTTGATAGCTTTGTAACCCACGAAATTTGAGAAATTCAATAAGGTAGTTATTTTTCCTCAATTGAACAAGGTTTTGAAAAGCAAAAGTGATATACTAATACAAGTTTGTGTTATCAAGTTTGGGAAAAGTAGTTTTCCAAAGTATTAGGAATAATTGCACTACAACCCACTTTCTAATTATATGAATAATTGCACCATTTCTTTCTAACCATTGCATAACATTCAATTACAAAATCTCCCTCTTAATTTTTGTAAGAGCAAATATATACTCAAACATTAACTAAAGTACACCAAATTTTATAAGTGTGTTTCTACAAAATAACTTTAAGTAATGTAGGTTTTGTGGTCAATTACCTTAAGTTTTGTGCTATCATTGGTAGAAAACATGTTACATAATGATGTGACTTATCCAAAAGGTTTTCTAATTTTAAATAATTATTACTTTCATTATATCAGTTTATTATTTAATGCCAAAATTGTACAGTAAAAACTTCATAAATTAATACTTTATAAATTAATAATCGCTATAAATTAATATTTTTTATGGTCCCAAGTTGGATCGTTGTAATTTTGGGCACAATTCAATAATATAATAAGATAATATTTTTTTTTGAAAAACCTTTGTAAATATATAATTCCGTCAATATTATAAATTAATAACTATATAAAATTATCAAATATAAGTATATATATATGTATACACATTAATTTTTGATATATTTTATTTACAATTTTTTTCTATATCTAAACTTTTAGTGTTCTCTTCGAAATATGATAATTGTTGTTTTTCTTGTAAATAATTCTAAAAAATGTTATTTATAATGATTAAAAATTTAATTTATAAATCTATTCCTTGAAAACTTACCGAATTAGGAAAATATCTCTATAAATTTATGGATAAATTCAAACTTTGTTAAAACTATAGATTTTCAGGCATTATTAATTTATTGAGGTTTTGTATGTGACCTCTCCAAAAGAAACTATTAGGCACAAAAGAGATTTTTAAGAAATAGGAGGGTAATAAGGAAAAATAGTGAAAAGACTAGGGTGAGAATTAAAAGAAGAAAAAACTCTGTCTTGTGTGTCTCCGTCAACACTGCAATGGCGACGGAATCAAATTCAGATACGACGGAAGCGATACATCACAAAACCCTAGCCGAATCGAGTTTCAATTCCGGTGATTTAATTTCGTCCCTGAATCATGCGCGGAAAGCTCTCAGCTTGTCTCCGGACACGGAAGGTCTATCCGCCATGGTCACTGCCTTCGAGATCATCAGCTCTGCCGCCGCCACCGCAGGAGGTATGCCTGAGTGGTACAAGGTTCTAAAGGTAGAGCCTTTCTCTCATATCAATACCATAAAGCAACAGTATAGGAAGCTAGCTTTAGTGTTGCATCCTGATAAGAATCCTTACGCCGGGTGCGACGAAGGATTTAAGCTTTTGAATGAGGCTTTTAGTGTTTTCTCTGATAAGGTTAGAAGGAATGAGTATGATATGAAGTTGAGGATTAGGATTCAGGGGGAAATGGTTAGTGGTGGTGGTGATGATGATGAAACATCAACATTTTCAACAGTTTGTTCGGGTTGTAGGTCGGTGCAGAAGTTTGGCAGGAAGTATTTAGGGCAAAATTTGGTGTGCATTAGTTGCAAGAATAGTTTTGAGGCAAAGGAAGCTGAGAAGGAAGAAGAGGGTAGAGATGGAAGTGAAACTGGAACTTGTGCTTCCAAGATCATAACATATAGTAGGAGGAAGAAGCGCGCTGGTGATGATAGTGAAATTCTGAGAAGTGGGAGTGAGACAGGGGAGATGAGAGAGGAAAGAGCAGAAGCTATTGATGTATCTGACAGGTTGGATGAAGAAGATGAAGGGATGATGACTTTGGCAGAAATGCAATCGGTGATAAGGAGAAAAAAATCGAAGGTGAAGTCAAAGATCACTGAGAGAGATAGTACTGCAGAAGAAAACATGGGAAGTGAAATGCAGGAGAGATCTTTAGGTGATGTCCCCATGACTGAAACTTTGAGGGAGATGCGTACTAACAAGGAGAATGAAAAACGAGAGGCATTAAAGAATGGGAAGAACATAAAGAAGAAGAAGGTGACGAACCAGAAGGTGTTAAACGAGATAGTAGATTTAGAATACGTGCCACGAGGTGATAGGAAGAGGGATCATGGTAAATTAAGCCAAGAATTCTACAAGGAAGACGAGGATTTGGAACTATATAATTTTGGTAAGGACAGGATGCCGAGGAGCTTCAAGAAAGGGCAGATTTGGGCGATATATGATAGTGGTGATGACAATATGCCTCGGAGTTACTGTTTGGTCAGTGAAGTGGTTTCTTTGAACCCTTTTAAGGTATGGATCAACTGGTTGGATTGTGAGAGCGAGAAACTGATCTCTTGGATGAAGATCAGTTCTTCTCATATGCCTTGTGGGAGGTTCCGAGTTTCAGAGAAAGCTTTGACCGAACAAGTGAAAGCATTCTCTCACATTGTCAATTGCGAAAGGGCTGCACGGGAAGTATACCAAATATATCCCAGGAAAGGCTCTGTTTGGGCAGTTTACTCAGAGACAAATCCAGCTCCTCAGAGAAGAAAGACCGGACGCTATGAGATTGCCGTGTGCTTGACGATGTATTCTGAAGCGTATGGCTTGAGTGTGGCATATTTGGAAAAGGTTAACGACTGTAGTAGCAACTTGTTCCAGAGACGGGATTACGGGTATAATGCAGTCAGATGGGTCGAGAAAGACGATGTTGCAGCCTTGCTCTCTCATCAGATTCCGGCCAAGAAGGTGCCTGAAGATGAATCTGTAGCTGATCTGAAAGAGTGTTGGGTGCTTGATCTTGCTTCTGTACCTCCCGATTTGGTTTCTGCCACTTAATGAACATAGACAGTTCTTGTTTTTGTTTCTCATCAATCATCATCGTGACAAAGAGAAACAAACACTTTATGTCAATACTGTATCTGTCTAATTTAATAATTTTAGTTTAGATCAACTTAAGTTATAATTGTAGTACATCATTCATATGCCAAATATTACTACAAACAAATGTTATATTTTAAAATGCCAAATATATATAAATTGCAAAGATCAGCTCAAAACAGTGTTATATTACCAAAATTTCAAGAAAGTCATAGTTGCAAAAACAAAATAACCTATTTAATCAAACGACGACAAAAAAAAAATTAAACATAACTTTCGCATGGGTGAGCCCTAGAAATTCTCAAAACCTAAAAGGTAATTAAATTGTCCAATCCAAAGGTCTTGAGAGAGAGAGAGAGAGAGAGAGCTCGGAGTGGAGCGAGTATAGAGGTGAAGTATCGCCATTGGTAAGTCTGACGTTTTTCTTATTTGCGTATGCCGAAAGATAACTCTTCTCTGGTTTCGACTCTGTTTCTGGCTATAATTCATTAGGAACCCTAGTCAGAGGTTTTGATTTTCCATGTTTTATCCGCTTTATGGGTCTTGATTCTTTCTTCTTTCGTGAACTCGTTTGAGTTTTCCAATTTTCTCACTCAAACAATCTAAAAAGATTAGAACTTTTTCTCCTCTACGTATGTAGTCTTTAAGCTTTAGATGTGTATATTGGTGTCTTTTGTGGTTCTGATGATCATCTGGGTTTCAGTAATCAAGTTTGTGTCTTTAATTAGGAATATACATAACAGTTTCTGTCTTGTAAAAACGGCTTTGTCTTTTGATTGAGTACTATTACCGGAAGATAACTATAGATTTATGTTCTCTGTATAGAGCTTGTAGAATGGTTATCTTGCTTTCTGGATCTCTGTGTTGCTTTATAAGGTTAGTTTCAGTTTTTGATTGGAAATGTTGGCTCATCTTATCTGCTTTTGGCAATGATGTAGGAGCGGCAACGTGAGCGTGTGATCTCTCCACTGAAACTAGCTATCAAGATGAATCCATTTCCTTCACAAAACTTGATGCTATCTGCTACAAACGCAAACAAGGACGCAGCCTTGCTTATATCTAATGCTCATTGGTTTCACTCCCATATCGCTGTTCCAAAGACCACAGGCATTGATCTTTCTCAAGTATCTCAAGCAAATCCTGCCGAAGGTGTGATGGTGCCTCAGTCTCGTTCGTTTCATCCTCCTACTACTATAGATTACAGAAACGGTGTGGAAACCGTGGAACAGAAGTCCACGAATCAGTCTCCTCCGAAAGCTTTGAAGCCTAAAACGCCAAGAAAGAAACGCTCTGCATCCAACAAGTCAAAGAAAACTTTGAGCATACCAGAAACAAAGCGCGAGAAGAAGAATCTGGACATCAACATTGACATTTCAAGCTTCGATACTTCCGGGGTTCCTCCTCCTGTGTGTTCATGTACAGGGGTTTCAAGGGTTTGCTACAAATGGGGCATGGGCGGTTGGCAATCCTCATGCTGTACCATCAGCATATCGACATATCCACTACCCATGAGCACCACAAGACCCGGAGCTCGTCTTGCTGGAAGAAAAATGAGCAATGGTGCTTATGTCAAGCTCCTTGCAAGGCTTGCTGGCGAAGGGTATAGCCTCTCTCACCCTGTTGATCTCAAGAACCATTGGGCCAGACACGGAACTAACAAGTTTGTGACCTTCAAGTAGTCGTTTCATTAGTTGGGTTCGGTTTTAGATTAGCTTTTGTGGTCTCTTTGTAAGTTATCTTTACAGTCTCAGCCTTTTAGTATATATGCTTGAAAACTGACTAAAGGAGATTCAGTGGCTATGATCAATAGGACGACACTTATTTTTCTTTAGGTGGAATGTTATCTCTTGGTACTGCAAAGGTAGAGAAGAAGGCAATAACCATTTCTCTGTCCTAAGTTGTGCTTCCCAATCAGAAAGCACTCTCTGTTTCGTTGAAGAGTCCTGCACCAACTACAAGTGCCTTCCCTTTCTTGTAGGCATGGCTTCATTTCCAAAAGGGAAATGTAAAATTCATACTCTCTCACCATATAACTCAAGAAGATAAATTCAAAGAAACAAGATAGGACTTGTAGAAGAAGTTGTGGAGAAAATAGACTTACAAGTAAAGACCAATCTGATAAGCCATATATATAGAAAGTTTTTAATGTGCATATCACAAGTGCAGACATTCTTGTCCATGATTATGCCTTCAAGTGGAGGGAATAATAACAGGTGGTCCTGCAACAACAAAGAATAGAGGAAAGGAGAGTTTCACTGTCTGCGTCTAATGTAGAGTGAGTCCATGACCTGTCATTGGTTAAAGTTTGAGGGTTTAAACAGAAATAACTTGGTTACCGTTTCATTGGTTGGCTCTAAAACTAATTTCCAAACTTAACTTTCTTTAAAGTTTACACCTTCAGAGAGGTGTTCTCAGCGGTGAGCTCTTCGCATTGGCTTGTAAGCTTGTTGATATCTGCTCCGAGACTTGCGTTCTTCATCTAACTCCTCGGCGCGTTGGGCCAGCTCATCACATTCGGCCTGGAACACAAAAACTTCTTTAGTGTCAATAATTTGTTAACATGGGCGTGTGCTAGAACTAGCATATACTGTACCACCAGACATGCACATTCAATCAATTACACTATATAGTTTGGTTGAATTTGAACATGCATCTCTTTAGGGTGCCTTAAAGTAGGAGACTTTGTGGATCGATTTAGAATTATTAATGTTCTTTCGGTTCATCAAATTGTTATATTTCTGCTCATTCATTCTTGCAAATAAATTAACGGCTGTGTTGATGATTCGTCAACATCAACACACTCCAAAACAGATATGACACTGGAGACAGAATCGCTTACCCCCCAAAAAGTTGAATCATAAACGTAATAGAACACATTATCGACTACTAACAGCACAAATACAACACATGACAACACAACCGAGTTTTATCACAGACAAAATTGCACATAGTAATTACATTAGTACTGAAATTCCAATTTATATTATAGCCTTTTAAATTTTACAATATTACTTATATTTTTTCTGTTTTGACCCCTTTAAAATTACAAATTTCTGTTTATATCCTTTAGTTTTAATCATATTTTTGTTTACTATTTTATGTTTTGACTATATTTCTCTCATGCTTTTAGCATTTTTGTTTGATTCACCTATAAATATTGAACTTAATTTGTGGATTTTTAAATATAAAACAAAGATATGTTTATTAGTTTTTAGCCTTTTAAAATTATTAATTTTTTTTTAATATATTTTGACAAAGATATGTTGATCTCGTTGTTAGGCCTTAGTCGTCGATTCCACCGGTGATTGACTTATACGCCTCTCTGAATCCACCGCAATCTTCAATGCTTTCAATGAGCCCAAGAACACGATTTCAACGTTGCCGATGTATCAATCGTTGATCACTAACTCTGACATCGGGCATTCTGATGTAACCTCCTCTGATAGTGTCAGTTTAGTTTTCAGCAATTCGTCGTCGCTCTTCATAGCATCTCTTTAGGGGATGTGTATTGGAACAAAGATTTTAACTTTTTTTGGTTTTTTTCTTAAAATCTCTTGTTATTCAAAATGTGATTTTAATATCTCATTTCAAATCCTATATTATTGAACTTGAAATTTATTTAAAATCATTCAAAATAACTTACAATATCTTGTTATTCAATTAAAGATTTATAAAAAGTCATATCAAATCCACTGTTATTCAAACTTAACATTTAAATTTCAAAATTTTAATAAAAAGTGATTTTGAGAGATTTTAGATACATTTCTAGTTGAAATTTATGAATGAAAAATCCTCGATACATTTCTAGTTTTTAGCCTTATAAATTATTTAAAAAAATTTTGTTCAATTTTGACTCAGGTAAATTATAATTATAGATCTACCAATCTTGGCGCACATTTGGTTCAAATGGGTATGTGGAATCTTTGCATTACCGAAGTATTCATTTCATACTTATGGGTATGTGTTGTTTGTCTCAATGTTTAGTAATCAATACTTTTTTTAACCTCTAGAATGTTGAATAAATAAATATGTCGAAGCTCCTATTGTAAATGAATTATATAATTGCTTTATGGAAATCGAATAGCTTGAAGGTCCTATTTATATGAGTTTGGTGAATATATGGTCGATAGAAAAAAAATCAAAAAATACTTCCTTTGTAGATGATTTATATAATAGCTTTATGAAATAATCTGGAATAATATAAAAATAAATTGTGTATTGTAATTCTAGAAATAAAGAAAAATAAATGAAATAAATAATCTAGGAATAGATAAAATTATGACTAGAATTGGAGTGAGTGTCAGCGAAACTTAAACATCCGACATGAATTAAATGAAATATGTCTTGTAAACATATTACAATATGTCTTGTTTTACACATTTAAATCATGTTTTTGAAATAAATAACATGTGATGTAATAAACATAATGCAATACAAGAAAAAATAATAGAGAAAATTGTCAATCAAGCCATGAACAGTACTAATCTTTGTCTTTTATGCCACTTTTGCGAAACCATTTTCCCGCCTGCCATAGAACCTTATAAAAATACATGTTTGCCTTTTTTCCATTGTTTACGACGTTTAAGTAATTGAAAGAGAAAAAATTAAAAAAAGTAAAGTTAGCAGAGGTCTTAGTTATCTCATCGGGTAATGCAACCCTTAGGCATTCAAGAGGTCCATGGAACCAACTGTCTATTTTTTGCTTGTCTCTTTAATTATTTCTGCTCTCTTTCTCTTCTCACAAAACATCATCGAGACTTTACATCTTCCGCCAACCGCCATCACTGTTTCCTCCAAAAACGTTCGATTTCGAGTCACTAAGTGATGAATCACGTCATCCAGACCCTTCTTCAGGGTAATCCTCCACTGTTGCCTCTACTCGCCGCGATGGGGGAACCGTCGGCTACAGTGGAAGCGACAGGGGAACCGTCGACGACTAGTACGGAGATTCATAAACCCAAACAAAGGTAAATCTGTTGTCCATCAACTAGAATCAATTTATTTTGGTGTTCGTTATGTGTTTTTTACCTGAAACAATTTGAACTCTACTAAAATTCCATTTTTTAGCTCATTTATTGTGTTTGAATTCGACGTTCTAGGTTATGCTCATTTTGGGTTATGTCCTTTCAAAAGATGTTGTCCTCCAAAATATGTCTACCAACGATATCCATCGTGATTTTATATGGTCCACCAAATTTATCTTTCCAAATTTATGGCTCTGCTAACCGCACTATGTGTCCATCGTGCAGGTCGAATCCATTGGTGGACCATAACCAAAATATTTGGTTTGTCTACAATGACCATGTTTGTATTCGTCTGTCGTTCATGTTGTTAATAGCATGAGTCCCTGACTACCAACTTGTTTATTGTGCCGCACAAGTCTCATGAAGAAGATGGCGCAAGGAATGCTGCTTCTACTATCGATGGAAAACAAATCCAACAGTCTACGTCTGATGAATATGCATGTTGTACGAACCTTTCCCAACCGGAGGACAAGAACATACACCTTAGGTATTTTGTCCACCAATGACTGACAAGTTATTGCAGTTCCTCATATCCGGTTAATCAAAAAAGCTTCTTATTTTAGGTCTCATAGCGAATCAGTTCCTGTAAATAATGTTGATCCATTGATGGAAGAGATTCAACATTCGAGGAACATGTCCATCACAGTTGACAGTTCGGTAGACACATTCGAGAAGCCTAGGTATATGTCCATTCACTTGTTGACAAGTTATTGGAATGACTGTCTTTTCGGAGACGCAATATGTTTCAGTTTGCTGTTCTTATATCAATTATGCTCGCTCTTCTTTCCTTCCTACTCATAATCGTCACCTCAATCAACAACTTCATTGGGTGATTTACGACTTTTATGTCTACCGATGGACTTTTCATCCGGTTTAGGTAGACATAGTCTTTCTCCGTTTGCTTATGGTTCTCTCTAGTTTTTGGGATAAGGGTATTTTTGTCAACTCACTCATTCTCAAAACAAACAAACTGGCATTTTTGAGAAGGAGAAAAAAAAATGGCATTCTAAACAACTTTTTTGGAAAAATAGCATTTTTGGCCAAAATCCCAAAATAATATGCTACCAAATAAAATGAACAAAATTAACAAACTCGTAACCAAAGAGCTGACTACTAAAAAGGAATTTTAGTAACAAAAATAATCCTTCACTGTGTTACTCTGATCAAACCATATGGCTTGCATTAATCGTTTGTGGTTTTGGGAGAAATGACAAATATAAGTAATCATATTCCCTAGTCCGCTTGCATGGTTCATATCAGAACGAATGGATCATAGAAATGATATCAATTTCATAGTCTTTTTTTTTGGACAAACGGGATATCAATTTCATAGTCATACAGTTGAATTCAGTTAAAATTGATGAAATCATTGAAATCAAACACTATAATTTAATTGATGAGTGAAATTAAAATAAAAAATAAAAAAATCAACAAGAGAGAAGTTCATATGATTCTATAAGTAAACAAATTTAGTTTGTCACTTACAAAATAATATAAATTTGAAATACTATGTGTGAGTTTAAATAAACCAACCAAACTAAATGTTTGAATATTATAGAAATACATTATTTTTTATATGCAAGATTCACCTCTGACTTTTAAAAAGTACTCTCTTAAGATGTCATGTCAGCAATCATAGTCTACATGTGTTAAACCTAAATTGACATTAGGACTAGGAGATGCCCTCGATCGAGTTGCGTTTAGTTAGCTAAGAAATTGTTGTACCTTCCTTTAGACTCTCTATTGCCTTATTCATTTCAGTTACCCACATAAATCTATAGAGCAAAATTAATAATGATTTCAGATACAACGATGGAGACTGAGGGTTTATGGAAAAGAATGTGAAGCGATTGCAGGCCTTATATGGCTTGACTTCCATTTACGCAGAGATAGACGGATTTAAATTCTTCTCAACATTTTCCAAAGAGATCTCAAATCCACTGTTCAAACGAAGGTAAAATTTTACCTCCTACGTTAATTTCTTCGTCTCCCTCCTCTCCTCTCCAGTAAAAACTTTTCTTTCTTTGTTGAGCTACGTCGCATGTGTAGAATACGAGGCTGCCAGACAAAGAGTCGTTGATGTTACGCCTACGTTACAACTTACAAAATGAATCAAGATAAAATCAAACGAAGGTAGAATTTTTGAAATTACTGGTACATTCATCTTACTTCACTTTGTTGTATCCATTGCAAGAAAGTGTACCACAACGTGTAGTAAAATGAAACATGTATTTCTACACTCTCTTCACCTTTTTTTAAAAAAGTAAACGAAAAAAGTCTATACTTAACTAATTTAAAAGATTCAATTGTCAAATATAAACCGGGCGTACCGGCGTAGCCTAGAATAATCATCCCTTAGTCTAAAGAAAAAAGGATAATAAGTAACTTAAGTCATTGGTTTCAACTTTCAACTCAAGTGATACGTCAAGAAAGTCATAAAATATTCCCTTTAGTCCCGATACTTTGGATTACCAAATTAATGTATAGAAGGATCCATGACTTGACCAAGGAACAAAACCAGTCCGCTTCCGTGTTCTTTGACGAGGAATAGAAAAGGATGGTCAGCCACGAAGTCATACTTCTTTGGGGCAGGACCACGACAGCCAATACCAATTACTGCGGCAGCAGCTGCAGCTTTCGATCCCACTTCATCAACCTCGATGCAAGACTTGTGGATGATCGTGGACAATGGCACCTCCAAACCGATCGAAACCCTTGAGTGCTTCAGAGGCTTCGAAATCAAAATCAAATTTAAACCTTGGAATCTTGAGTTCTTTGATACCCGCCCTGTGGCTAGGAAGGACCTTGTTGTCCTTCAAGAATCCACGAGTAGAAGCTAATCTCTCCAGCATTGCAGGCAAGCCATCTTTCTCATCAGGAAGATAGATTTGCATGGAGAAATAACAACCGTCTTCTTCATAATCGCTTCCTTCTCTGTACGGTAGATCGAGGACTTTGAAACCTTCGTATACATCGAGAATGAATCTGAAGGAGTCAGTGGTCATGAAGGGCACACGTACTTTGGTTCCATCAAGAAGGTGAAAGTCGGAATCTTCTGTTAGAGATGGATCGAATTGTTTATCCCATCTTCCGTTGAAAAACAAGGCATTAGCAAATATGAGATCAGTCCAAGCAGAAACGGAGTATTGTGAAAGAAGACTAGTGATGATCGTCCATTTGTCTTCTCTTCAACCCATGAGTTCACCTCTTCAGTCACTTCATCAGCCTTTTCAAATACAAACAAAACAAAATAAAGCTATCGACACCTATGATTTGATTTCACAATAGCCTTGTGTATACTTGACTTAGCATCTTATCTTAACATGCATGTTAGTATACTATAATCCCTAGTACGTAATTTTATATATAAACCAGCTGTACTTAACCAAGTTATACGAATGATCATGTTGGTTGAACTGGCGGAAAAATTTGGAGAAGATATACGGGAATTAGGTTACACTAACATCTCTATAATAAGATTTTCGCACATAAGCCAAGTCTAAATCTGATTAAGCACACGTCTAAGCATGTTACTATGTTACATCGTCTAAGCACGTTATAGATGAGTTAGGTTTATTTGGATCAAAGAGGACGTACCTTGGTGCGGAAGTCAACTCGATTGAAAGCAGCTTTATACGAATTCTTCAGGAGATCCTTGAAAGAAGGTTCGAAAGATACAGTCTTGTCGATCCAGACGCCATTAGCTGCCGAGATCATCGGGCCGCCACTCGCGGTGCTGTCGGCTAGGACGGCGGTAACGATCTCAGAGGAGACTGCGTTAAGCTCATCGGTCGAAGAAGCCTGGAGTAAAGAAAGAATCTGGTCTGTGGTGGCTCCGGGAGATCTGGCGGCGATAAAGCTGAGGATGACGTTGATTAACGCCGGGGAAAAGACGAGGTTGGAGGTTTTACCGGCGGTGGTGGCGATCACGTGCTGAGCCAACCTCAGAACGATGTCGTTTTGGTTCTCTCCTGATGACGTTTGCAGTCCCATTCTTTTACGGGGTTTGACTCCTTTCTCTTATACTTCTCCTTTGTTCTTTTTATGTGTTCAACAAACCTCCCAACACAATTACCCTATTTATAGAGTTCTCATACTTATATTTCTAAATAAAATTAATATATTGATAAGTTCATAATTTTATCTAATTTACATATTGATTGATATTACCTTATATCTAATTTGTTTGTGATCTGTCTATGATTTTTTCGTTTATTAATAACTAATAAAAATTAATTAATTAATTTTATTTTTCTAATGGGATGAATATAATTTTTTAAACAATTTAAGGTTAGTTTCATATTTTTACTTTCCAATTAATATAGTAGAATAATTATTTTTTCCAAATTTACTACATTATCTCTAAAATTACCAAAATAGTTTTATGCATTAAAACTAAACTTTCAAAATCAAGCCTTAAACTATAAATACTAAACTATATCCCCTCAAAGCTATATATTAAATATAAAATAGAGAATCAAAAAACCTAAAAGAAATTTCTAAAATAAATAGAAAAGTAAATTTAGTATATTATATTTATGTCAAATAGTGTTTAGTTTTGGAAGTTTGTAGAATATGTAGTATAATGGTCATCGATAAGTCATCGATAAACCTTGTTTTATTGCTATTTTAAATTATTTCTTTTGATTAAATAGATTAATAGGCGGCTGATCTTAACTCAGTTGTTAAATAAAAGGTCAATTCACAACCTAATTTAATATTAAATTTAGTGTGTTCTAGTTTAGTTGGGTTTGACTGCTCTTTTTCTAATTCCACCAGAATATATAATTCACAACCAACTTGCGAAGGGGGG
>NC_025690.1:19235316-19250206 GCF_000633955.1 Camelina sativa
GGGGGGGGGGGGGGTATTGGACTTTGAGTGAGAATCGCGTCGGTCGTCTTCCCCATCGATTCCTTCTTCAACCATGTCTTCCGGTAACATCTCTCTCTCCGTAATTCTACGTTAAATTCGTGTTGAGATATATCTATCAGTCATACAAAGTATGTGATTTGGTTTTAGGTGTTTAAAGCCTAAAAAAAAACAGGGTTCAATTGTGGTTGGGTTCATAGAGTCGTTAACTTGTTCTAGCTATCTCTTGTAATGCTTTTGTTTCTCTAGTAGATTATTGAATTTGTTGGGGGTCCTTGGCTCTCTTGCAGATGAGCTGTTTCCTAACGCTGCTTACATCAGCACACCCAGGAAATGTATCCTTGGAAAACGTCTCTCCAGCATCCACTTTGAGACAGTTGAATCCAACAGACTAGCTCTCCATGAGCTTCTCTTCACTGAGGATGCACCATGGCGAGTTTCGTCGGAAAGAGCAGTGCTTACTATCAGTCGCCCTCCGCTTATCTCTATGTCTCTAAGCCTACGGGCCATTTCCGCCGAAACGCTGAATATGTTTGGGAAATTAAAAGACTAACATCTCATTTCTTTGTGTCCCAATCAGATTGATCCTGTTTCATTCTCTGTATATTTCCCTGTGACTACTGTGTTATATGCATTTATTCTAAATGGGGACAAAGTTACTGTATCCTATTCCTATATATATTCATCGCATATCAAGATCCTATATGGTCATCTTTTTCTTTGGTTTTGGGTACTTAGGAAAAAGCCTATAAAGTAATCATGTGGCTCAACAGAGAAACCACTTGTTTCTGGTCACAGGCTACATAGTGGGAGTTAGAGTTATAGCCTGGGAACGTTTCTGGTCTAGCCACTTGTTTCTGACTGAGAAACCTGAACTCCAATTGGGAGGCATAGATGGAACAGATAATGTCAGAAAATATGGGGTTTTTTTTTATTTCTTTTAATTGAGAAATGAAACATCGTTAGCTATGAAATGTTCTCAGCACATTAGTATGAATGCATTGGTTGCATAAGCCTCTGTTTTTTCTTGAGAATGCAGTTCATGGCGAGATGTGAAGAGCATCGGAAGAACTCTTTGGCAGGTTTTCTTGCTATGCATAAGGAAGTGTTTATGAACCAGTCTCAGCCAATCAAAACCGTTGTAAACTCCTCCATAGGCTGTCTAGGGGGAGCTGTCTTTGGTTATACACTAGCCACTTTGTTGCCCCAAATCACAACGCATTCCCACGTAATCTTTTTCTATAATCGGATTAGTGTGACTGGAATGTACAGGCCATTTTCATTGATTTAACTTGGCGTTTGAATCTGTAGACTCTTGTTGGTGTGCCATGGGTTCAAGCTCAAGCTTTTGCTGGTGTTGCCGGTGTGTATTGTGCAATATCAGGCCTAATTGAAGGGATTAGGGGCAAAGAGAGTCTTCTCTCTGCGTAAGTTTCAAATCCAAAACCATATTTAGATTTTCTTAATTATCATTGGTTTGAGTTTTTTTTAAAGATTATTCAAATATGCAGCATGGTACCAGCAGCAGGATCTGGTGCGGCTTATTCTTTTCTAAGTCGAGATTGGCAAGGACGACCTATCAACCTTCTCTATACCGCCATTGGGTTTACTGTATATCAAGGATTATTGTATTGTGTAAGTAATTGTATACTCTATTCATAAGTCATACAATTAATGCTCTTATTATCTCATTAACCTCAATTTCTTTTACTTAGTTGTCAGATGTAATCATATCAAACCCCAAGTACAGACAAACAAGAAGTCTACTTAATAAGCTTGAGTTGGAGAAATACGAAAAAGAGTTTAAAAAGGCTAATCTGACCGATTCTACATTGATGTTGCTCACTAATGGGTATCTTTCAAAGCTTTTAGTTTTTCTTTATGTAGCTATTAGACTAATCCAGTTTGCATAAGGAAGCCAGCATTCCACCAGGGGCACGGCTTTTAAATCTACAACATATGCAGAGTTCCAAAGATCCCGTTTATAGACAAATGAAAACCATGCTGGTCTCACTAGGTTTCTTGGTCCTCTGTACTCTAGATCGAGGACTTTGAATCCTTCAAAAACATCGAGATGGAATCCAAAGGAGTTACAGGTCATGAAGAGCACACATACTTTGGTTCCATCAAGAAGGTGAAAGTCGGAATCTTGAAAAAAAAAAAAAGAATACAACATTCCAATGACACTAGAGCTGGTTTAAAATAAGTTAATTAAAACTATTATAGTCATTTTCACTATTAAATTAAATATTCCGTCTAGTTGATTTTGTAGCTTTCTCGATGTGAATTGAATAAAATACTTTATTCTGCAAAGAACAATATAGCTGAACCACAAAAATTTGTCATTTTCCAATAAGGGAATTTATTTCAATTTTATAACAAGGCGATGATTCATCAATTAATAGTTATACTAACTTAATTTTCAAAGCCAAGAAAAGTTGTTGAAGGAGAATATTATCAAGAGGAGACCCAAAGAAAGAAAGAAGCCATAATAATAATACAGAGAGAAGAATCTGTTCAAACCAAGCAAAGCTTAAAGGCTTTAAAGCTCTGAGAAAGTCCACTGCAATATTCTCTACAAGATTTGAAGAAGCAATCTAATCTTTGTTGGCTCTGCTTTTAAGAATCTATATATACTCTTCGTCTTCAGGACAAGTTTGTTTTCTTTTCTTCTTTGTCTCTGTTTCATCTTGAAATATTCAAAGTTAAGATCTAGGAGGAAGATTCATTCATCTCAATAGCATGGTTGGTATTTTCTCAAGATTCTCTGTTGTTAGAGGCGGCCATAGACGAACTCAGAGTGCCAACGTAAGCTCTCTTTTCTATTTGCTTGTCTTATTCCAGTAGAGATGGTTATATGGAACATGAGTTTTTTGTTCTGTTAAATTATTGCTTGACCTTTATGTTCATAAAGATTCCTTCTTAGAGTATGATGCTTCTCAGTTTTGCTTAAATTCTTAGAGTTGCTTGTTTTCTAAACTTTTAGCTGAATATTTTGAGCTTGTTTTCATAGGTTCAAGCTATTATCTGCTTTTGTAACCTGATTAGATTTCAAGCAATTGTTGAATCTAAGAATCCTTTATTTATCTGAAAAAAGCCATAAATTGATTCCAAGCTACGCTTGACATGAATCTTGTCTTATGGTCAGGATGGAAGGGAAACATTGCCTCCAAGATCTGATCCTGTTGCTTCAACTAACTCCGCAACCGCTTCAACTCATGGGATCGAAGTAGCAACAGAGTTTAAACCGGTGGATCACCCGATGGAGCCCTTAGACAACGATCAACCGATCCAATGCCCACTCCCCGAGCCATCCATTCTCAATGTATGATTCTTGAAAAAGTTTGCAAGAATATAAAAAATGGTTTCTATATATTGTGAAAAATGCAAAGATAGGAGTGTTTGCAGAAAGCTTTACTCTTTGTTTTATGATCATAGGACGGGAGACTCTGGAAAGAGAGAGTGTCGGCTTCTTCGATGAGGAGACGAGGTGATTTGGCGATTGTCCAAGATGGGATGGATGAAGAATCTGACGTTTCTGTGACAATTCCATCAGGGACTAGCCAATGCAATACCAACCGTCTGTTCTTGCCTTCGCTCAGTGCGCCCGAACACGACTTGCTTAATCTACTAGAAGAATGCAAAGTATCTGGTAGTATCTAAGAGCCAAGGCTGGTCTAGACTCTTTTTTTTTTATATATTTTGTGTGTAAGAACAAAACAAGATCATAATGAATGTCATTTAACTTAAATCATATATTTCATGTTTCTGTGAATTATGAAAGATACATTGTGTAGCCAGTGCTTTCCCAATTAAGACCGTTTCGTTTCCTCAATTGGCTGATGGACGCAGTTGCTACAGTAGCTTGCATCACACGCCACACAAGTTTTATTCAATTTCTATTTCACTTTCCTGCATCGATGACATGTCAAATTAATGCACAGAAGGATCCATGACTTGACCAAGGAACAAAACCAGTCCGCTTCTGTGTTCTTTGATGAGGAAAAGGAAAGGATGATCCGCCACGAAGTCATACTTCTTTAGCACACGAGAACCACATCCTCCACAACCTCTTAATGCGGCAGCAGCTGCAGCGTTCGATCCCACTTCATCGACCTCGATGCAAGACTTGTGGAAGATCTTGGACGATGGCACCTCCAAACCAAAAGCCTTGAGAGCTTCAGAGGCTTCGAAATCAAAAGCAAATTTAAACCTTGGAATCTTGAGTTCTCCTATATCTCCCCGGTGGCTAGGAAGGACCTTGTTGTCCTTAAAGAATCCACGAGTAGAAGCTAATCTCTCCAGCATTGCATGGAACCCATCTTTCTTATCAGGGAGATAGATTTGCATCGAGAAAATACGACAGTCTACGAGTCTTGGTCCTCTGTACTTTAGATCGAGGACTTTGAATCCTTCAAAAACATCGAGATGGAATCCAAAGGAGTTACAGGCCATGAATTCACCTCTTTAGTCACTTCATCAGCCTGTCCAAAACAAACATACAAAAACAGCTATCAACATCTGTGATTTGATTTCACAAATTAAAAGCCTTGCGTATACTTCATTTAGCACAAATCTTAACATGTTTGTATAAACCCTAGCTAGTACTTTATATATAAGCACACATATAAATCCAAGTGTCTAAGCATGTTACTATGTTACATCTAAGCATGTCACTGTGTTACATACATCTAAGCATGTTAATAGCATAATATAATCCCTGGTAAATTTACCAAGGAGTTAGGTTTATCTGGATCAAAGAGAGAGTACCTTGGTGAGAAAGTCAACTTCGTTGAAAGCAGCTTTATACGAATTTAGCAAAAGATCCTTGAAAGAAGGTTTCACAAAGAGAGACTTTTCGATCCAGAAGCCATTCGCCGCCAATATCGTCGGGCCGCCAATCGCAGTGCTGTCGGCGAGGACGGTGGTGACGATCCGGGAGGAGACAGCGTGAAGCTCATCGGTTGAAGAAGCCTGGAGTAAAGAGAAAATCTGTTCTGCGGTGTCTCCGGGAGATCTGGCGGCGATAAAACTGAGTATGACGTTGATTAACGCCGGCGAGAAGACGAGGTTCGAGGTTTTCCCGGCGGTAGCGGCGATCACGTGTTGAGTCAACCTCAGAGCAATGTCGTTTTGATTCCCTACTGATTCTTCCAGGTCCATCAGGATTTCATATTGTTTCTCTATTGATTCTTCTCGGTCCATCTTTCTTACGGCGAGTTAATTTTTTGGGGATTTTCTTGTACGACTTCTCTTCTTATATGTTTTGATCTAACCTCTTAACATAATAACCTTATTTATAGAGTTATTATGATTATAGTTTTATTTATTTATTTACTAAAATTTATTTTCATATTATCCCAAATTAGCTCATTTCTGTTTTATTTACTTTTTTTTTCTAAAAAAAATCAATACAATAAAACTTTCTTGTTGTTGACACATAAGCTTCAACTTTAAAGCATAGCTTGACACATCGTTTAAAATCAGTATTTAATTAAAATATTTCAATTAATACACATAGGATTTATTTTCTTGACGCTGTTTTTTTATTTACTCTCTCTAACTTTAGCAATTCTCTCTAACATTAGGAATTTTTAGGAATCATGATCGTTTCGTTGCAACAAAAAAAAAGGTTGCAAAACGCGAGATCCGATTGGCCGAAATTTTAAACGAAAGTTTTTTTTTTTCCTTTTTTTCTTTCTCTGTTGTCGAGAGACGGTGATGACGAAAACGAAGACATGCTCTATGCTTCTGCTGGTACAATTCTTCTTGTTTTCGTTGGTAGATCTTGATGAATTAGTGTTGTTTATATCTGATTAATATTAGGCTTATATGAATTGGGAATTAGAAAAGTAGGGTCCTTTGTTGTTTGGATTTTAATCGGAAGAATGGGTTTGACGGTGGTTGGAGTAGGTGCCGTGGTGCTGCTATTGAAGGGCGACGTCAAGCAAACTGCCACCGTCGTAAGGTGTAACGTCAAGCACATCCGTCACTAGCTTGAAGAAGAATCCTCTGCCGCCTCCAAGTCGTAATTCTGCTCTCTCTCTATTCCTTATGATTTCTCCTTTGCGAAGTGTTATGTTTGTTAGTTTGGTGGGGTTTGTGGTTTCGTAAACCGGTTCACTCTCTCATTTTCGATTTTTTGCCGTGAGCTTAGCTGTGTTGGAAAGCTTATGGTATGAATATAATATCAGTTGTTTAAATTCTAGGATCATCTGAGATTTTGTAACTTGAGTAAAACATAAAAAGATTGATTATGATGGCAGTGGTTTGGGTGGGCATAGTTATGTGATTGAGCAATGTTGGTATTAGTGATAGATCTGTAGCGACACAAGGCAAATTTCTCTGTATGTGTGCGACTGATGAGTTTGATGCGGATATCAGGGAAGCCGAGGCCATAAAACCAAAGGAAATAGAGACAAAGGTTCCGAAGAAGGACATTCCAAAAGAGAAGGATTAAGTGTACCACTATATATAATGGTTCTTTGGATTGAAGTGGTAGATTTGAAGAATTTTTTTGAAAGAATTTGACTTAAGTATTATCTTAATTGAATCTAATATGTTTCTGATTTGGTATTTTGTTTGCATCGACGAGGAGAGTTCCAGGTATGTTGCAGGACAACAGTTGGCTCTTGTTTTAAACTCCCTGCTGGTGCAGAGGTCAAAAAGAACTCTTTGATGCAATTGTCTCTATTTCCTTTAAATGACAGAGAGAGAGAGAGATATGATCTTAATTATGCATTTTTTTTTTGATGTTGCAGGACAACAGTTGGCTCTTGCGTTCATTCTGTATGCTCGCTTCTGGTGCAGAGGTAAAAAGAGCTTTGTCATACTCTCTTTTTTCGTTTGTAAATGACAGAGAGAGAAAGAAACTTTAGTGGATTTTATGGTTTGTATGTTTCAGTTAACAATGGGTTGTAGGTTTCTGTTATGTATCTTTGCATGTATTTCAGGCAGAAAGTGCTGTTTCTGCAATTTATTGTAGTGGTATTATCTTGGTAGGGCTTCCAATAAGGTGAGCTAACAAGAAACAAATAAGGTTAGTTAATAATACTAACTTATCACTGTGAGATTAATATTTGCTTTGTCTATGTGTGTGAAAGGGTAAGCCCGTCAAAGACGCCTGTAAGGCCACACTGCTGTGATGTAAACTAAAGCTTATCACTATGTGTATAGTGTTTGTTACTGTATTATCTGGAGTAGGACCTTCACATTGACAGGAAGGACTTCTATGGTGGAGAGTCTACTTCACTTTTCGACAATCAGGTTCTACTCTATGAATTTTTTTGAAGATATATGGTCGTAAGGTCGTTTAAGAGGTTTCCTTATTAGTTTAAGATAAATTGTTTGGAACTTGAAAGTGAATAGTAGAGTAGTGATAAAATAACTTTAGGAGATAAGGAAAAATAACTTTCTATCCATCTGGTTTACAAGCTACGGTCTTCTCTCCACATATAACTTTGATATTTTAGCAGCAATAATGGTAGGGAGAGAGGTACACATAAGAAGACAAATCGTTTCTGTTTGATATTCTCTGTTTGATTTACTTAAATACCCACACAAGTCGAGAAGCTTTTTTCTTTCTTTCTTTGTGTTCGAGAAGCAGAGAGGGTTCCAGAAGCAATATAAAGGTTGTTCCTTTTTTTTTATTTCTCTGATTAAGTGAGATTTTAATGTTAAAAGGGTTTCTAGATTCGTTGAATTTTAAAGGGGTTTATGGTTTTAAGGGCTTCTTAGAAGCTTTTAGCTTCATTTTGAGAAACAGTGGTGAGGTTTTGGGGTTTTTGTTTCAAGTTCGAAGCTTTATTTTTTAAGGGAATTTTGGGTTTTGAATCTTATCCAGTTTTGATCGAAATCAGTGAGAGTTCTTTGAGTCCTTAACTGTAGTTTCTGTGTACTAAAGTTATTGACATGAAAAGCTTTTATATTTTGGTTCTTGAACTTATATAGTTGATGTAAAGACTCTCTTGCTCTGGTTTTTTTAGTGTGATTTGTATAGCTTTTTGTGGCAGTAGATTGAATCAAGGAGTTGAAAGTTTTTAAAGATTTTGAAAGTGTTTTAGAGATGGATTAGAATAATCATGGAGGTTCATCAAGCTCACTCCCACCTTTTCTTACAAAACATATGAAATGGTTGATGATTCTTCATCGGATTCGATCGTCTCGTGGAGTCAGAGCAACAAGAGTTTCATCGTTTGGAATCCACCGGAGTTTTCTAGAGACCTTCTTCCGAGATTCTTCAAGCACAATAACTTCTCGAGTTTTATCCGTCAGCTTAACACATATGTAAGTGTTGGTTGGTCTTTTGTGTTTTGTTTGTTTGATTTTGAATCAGTCATCTTCTTTGGTTGGTTTAGTTTAGTTTGGGTTTTTGTATTGTAGGGTTTATGTTTATTTTAATTTTTTGTTAAATAATTGTAATTCTTTATTGAACTCTACAATTTTTGAATAATTTTATGTAATTGTTTATTTATGTTTTCAATTTTTATTTACACAATTAATATTACAGAAAAATTAAATAAACTAAGTGACAAGAACAAGTATATATGTAATATGTTGTAAGAGATAAATTATGTTTGATTAAGGAGACAAATGTTGAAGTGGCTAAACTTAAAGTTCTACAATCTATCAAGAAAATTTACAATGTAGACATTTGAGGGTTTGTGAGTGAGACTAAGGGTTTGAAATCTCTAAAGTTATTTTTAGGGTAAAAAAATTAAAATATATTCAACAACTAATTTTATGAAATAAAAAAATTCAAGTATCTAATAATAACAAAAAAACAAAGTCACCATTGAAATTATCAAAAATTTATGAAATTTGATTTCAAACAGCATAAATTTATGAAACTTTTTTAAATAACATATATTAAATTATGAAATTGAAAAAAAAAACAAAATATAAAAAAATATAAGAAAAATAAAATAAGAATCTAATCTTAATCTCGCGGCGTAGCGCGGGTCTAACCTAGTATATATAAAATTTCCTCTTCTTTTACATTTCCTTTTTTACTTATTTTCCTTTTATCTAACTTGGTAAATTTACTAGTACTGATAGATTTTAAACTTTTTATCCAAAGTTGTGTAATCGAATTATTTGTTGATCCAGAAAATTGTGAAATCGAATTTAATTGAATGGTTTTTGTTCTGTTATATAAGATTTGTGCTTGAGCTTAATGTTCATAACGATTCCTTCTTATCATCTTTAGATGCTAACAAATAATAAAATTAGGCTTAGAGTTGCTTGTGTAGTGTTCTCTACTTCCAGTTGATACTTCTCAGTTCGTTTATTGGTTTACCTCAACCATCATTCTCTCTGCTCTTTTGTAATCTGATTCCGTTTAATAAAGCTAAAGTTGAATCTAAGATGCTTTGTTTTCTACGTAAAAGCCAAAATTTGGTTTCAAGCTACACTTGGCATGAATCTTGTTTTATGATCAGGATGGCATGGCAGGGAAGCATTGTCTCCAAGATCTGTTTTGTTCTGTTAAAGAAACAAAGATCGATCTTTTTTCTTCCTTACAATAGATTGAGAGCATCACCCTCACCAGTTCCACAACTGGAACTTCGTACAACATCAAGCTTAAGCAAACATAGAGCATCCCTAGATGCCGTAGCTTGCATCACAAGCCACACAAGTTTCATTCAATTTCTAGTTCCCTTTCCTGTATCGATTACATTTCCATATCCCATTTGGTTAATTAACAGAAATTATGAGCAGACCCTTGGTTTTAAAGGCTTGAAGCGGAAGCAGAACTAGACTTTTTGATTCAAGAGGGTTTTGCAACTACTTCGTGTGTGTTCGTTACAATTAAAGTCTTTTGATATGTTTTCTCAAGTGTATTATTTTTCTTTTTCCACTCCATTTGAAGGTTATATCGAGTAGAATATGTGACAGTTAAATTCCCATGATACTATGCGCTACTAACAAATAAATTTGAAAATAAACGCATGGGCTAAAATGAACAAATAAATAAAGACATATAAAGCTCATGTCATCGTCAGGAAAATTACATAGCTATATATATCAAAACGCCGAGAACCAGCTAGAACTACAAATCTCTAAAAAAACTCAATTTGTCGATTCAGTTTCCACTCTGATTTCCTTCCAAATTTCAGAAGATGAACAAAATTAACTCTGAATTTTGTGTATACCTTTTTTGTTGTGTTAAAGAAGATTAAATATTGGTCTCTTTTGATTTCCTCTTAGAGGTATTGTGTTTGTATCCTGTCTCTGTTTTGCTCCCACCATGTCTTGGCATGCACTTCACCAAACCGTTCCCGACTGCAATTAACACCCGGTTCGATTTAGTTTTGAGTAAACTAGCTAAAAAGAGATTTTCGTATGATCGGTAGAGTTTGGTTTACCTGAATCTGACGCGGCGTAACTCTCTGGTTCCATCTGGTAACTGTCTGATGGTAATGTAGACGCCAGGCTCGTCCTCTTCAACCCACTCAGCTTGCATTTCACTAGCATTACTCATGGAAGGCGGTTCGTCCCTCGATGAGGTGGTGATTCGTGCTGCGTCCATTGGTGGTCCATAAAAGTGATGTGGCACACTGCCTCCTGGTGGTCTGAAGTTGTTGTCTCTTTGTGTCCAGTCTCTGCTTTCTCTTGCTGAGTCTATCCTTGTGTAAGTTGAATCTCTCTGCGACTGAAAGAAGAAAACAAGCACAAGTTGAAAGATAAGATGATTTACTCATAAATAAACCTTCTCTTAAGTTGTAATGTAAAGATCAGTGATGATCTAATTACCTGGTCTTCGGATCTACCAGGGGTTTGAAGGGCTTGTCGGTTAAATCTTTGAACATTGTAAAGCTCAACTATTCTGTCATAGTTCTCACCCCACCATCTCTGAGCCTGCCACTTGTCGAATACCTCCCGGCTACAACAAAGATAAAAGAAAATGTTAGCTTCATCTCACATCAAATCATTGTGTGTCCTCAAATACAACTTATTCTTGAAAATGTTATGGATGTCATGTACCTGAAACGTATCCGCTTGAGATCATTCCCTCCACTGGGAAGTGAGACGAATGTGATATGAACACCTGGCTCTACTTGAGCCATCCACTCCTTTGGCTCATCATCTTCTAGTACAACATCACAAGACTGAGCAGAGATGGATTCACGTTCACCACCATACATTGATGTGAATGGCCGTCCAGATTGATGGTAGGAGGATCTTGGTAAGTCCCAAGCCGGAGTGGAGCTAGTGCTTCCACCCGGATAAGGGTATGGAACACTTTCTGATGCAGTGTCAAAATCCGGAAACTTTCTCTGCTCTTTCCTCAAGTTGCTACTCGAGGAGCCCGGAGTTGGCTTGCTTGGTTTATGAGCACCGGAGAATTTCGACGCCATATCTTTAATCTGCATAGAGCATCCATGCCAAAAGAAAGCTGACAGAATTATAACCTTATACACACAACGTAGTACTAGGTGATCATTGGACAGCATAATGTTGGACAGAACAGGTAACAAACAGTAAGCAAGTAATAAAAGTCTTCTGCCATGAAACAAAATGAGTCAAGAAATGGATGATTTTTCTTTTATCCCAACTAGGAAAAAAGGAGTCTACTATCATCATTCATAAAGAGCATCAATAAAGCTAGAAGAAGATCTGATATAATTTGAAACATAAAATATAGTTCATCCTGTCTTCTCCGTGAATAGAACATAATCATAACTTCTTTTTTTGCTTCTTTTGATTTACTATATACATATATATACTTGCCCCACCACAAAATTCTTCTTTTCTCATGTCTAAATAAGAATCCACTAGGGACTTATTCTAGGAAAGTATATATAGATCAATCTTCAATAACAAGCAAAAAACATGTTCAACAAGGCGTGACTCCCATTAGCCTTTTTAACCTTAATGAAATAATATCCACACACATATCATCAGCCACTAGTAATCCTAAAATTCAACGTGAAACATAATTTTGAAGGTTTTAATTATTTGTACTAATTGTTGCTCCAGTTAATGTCTAGTCACATAGAGGGGAGGNCGTCCAGATTGATGGTAGGAGGATCTTGGTAAGTCCCAAGCCGGAGTGGAGCTAGTGCTTCCACCCGGATAAGGGTATGGAACACTTTCTGATGCAGTGTCAAAATCCGGAAACTTTCTCTGCTCTTTCCTCAAGTTGCTACTCGAGGAGCCCGGAGTTGGCTTGCTTGGTTTATGAGCACCGGAGAATTTCGACGCCATATCTTTAATCTGCATAGAGCATCCATGCCAAAAGAAAGCTGACAGAATTATAACCTTATACACACAACGTAGTACTAGGTGATCATTGGACAGCATAATGTTGGACAGAACAGGTAACAAACAGTAAGCAAGTAATAAAAGTCTTCTGCCATGAAACAAAATGAGTCAAGAAATGGATGATTTTTCTTTTATCCCAACTAGGAAAAAAGGAGTCTACTATCATCATTCATAAAGAGCATCAATAAAGCTAGAAGAAGATCTGATATAATTTGAAACATAAAATATAGTTCATCCTGTCTTCTCCGTGAATAGAACATAATCATAACTTCTTTTTTTGCTTCTTTTGATTTACTATATACATATATATACTTGCCCCACCACAAAATTCTTCTTTTCTCATGTCTAAATAAGAATCCACTAGGGACTTATTCTAGGAAAGTATATATAGATCAATCTTCAATAACAAGCAAAAAACATGTTCAACAAGGCGTGACTCCCATTAGCCTTTTTAACCTTAATGAAATAATATCCACACACATATCATCAGCCACTAGTAATCCTAAAATTCAACGTGAAACATAATTTTGAAGGTTTTAATTATTTGTACTAATTGTTGCTCCAGTTAATGTCTAGTCACATAGAGGGGAGGGAAAGAAAAAAAACACTGACATAACCTATTAAAGATAGATTTGTAAGAGATTCCAAGGAGGGAAGTGATGTTGCATCACCACCCGTAAGATCTTTTCTAAAAGATCCGAATTTTGTTTGTAACCTGCATGCAGCCTTAACTACAGTAACCTCTCTATTACTTTTGTACTTGATAGCCAGATTTCAAAACTTTTATCATACAAAAAAAAAACTGTTTATATAATTTCTTTTCACCACAATTGTTAAAACAGTTGTTAAAGGGCCATTTTTCTCAATTTTGGGTTCTGTGGGTTTTGTTTGTTTCATGACCAAGGCATTTAGGAAAAGAAAAAAAAAGCAACAAAATAAAGTGAAAAACAAAAAGAGGGTAAGGAATGAAACAAGGAAAGAATTGATCTTTAGGGAGAGAAAGAGACCTGTGTAGTTAGGCTTTTAACGGCTTCTTTAGTGTTGGGAGTGGTGCTCCCACGCGCTTCGTCTTCTTCATCCTCACCTCTGTCTGCCATTTTCGTACAATTTATGCAAGTAAACATCTTTGCACTCTTTTTTATGCTCTCTGCCTTTTGAACACCCCTATATTAATAACCATAAACACACTGGTATTAAACATCACAACCAAACCAACCACTACTCACCATTCATAAATAAAGATAGATATCTAAACGAAACAAAAATGGTAAGTGGTGCTAGATTGCTAGAGCTTAATTAATTCTAGCATTAGATAAGCAACTCAACTAATAAAAAGTTAGTAAAAACCCAATAAATAAACATTTTGAACAAATGATCGTCTTCTCTTCCTGAAACAAGTAGTATATATATTAAAGAATAAATTGTATATATAAACACATACAGATTAAAGAATCATATTTTATGTCAACATTTCAAGAAATTAAGGAACTCACGAAACAAAGTGGAGAGAGATACAAGTTTTTTTATAGTGTAATTAAAAAAGCCACGCTATGAAGGTTCATAATTAGGGGCAATATCTTGATAAAGACAAAAGTGTTCAAAGATTAACCTGGGGATCAGAGAGGAGAGGACCACAGAGAAAGAAAAGAAAAGAAAAAAAAAACAATCTCAAACGATTGTCGAGGCACCTGAATAGATCAAATTATAGTCTTTCGAATAATAATAATAATATCTATCTGATGATATATGATCATGATAGAGACAAGCGATGATATTTTAAAAAAAGAAAAGAAATATATAATTATATAGAAAGTGGTCTGAATAGAGAAGCCAAACTGAGTGTGTAAATGCTTTGTTGTGCAGCAATACCCAAGTAAAAGACCCCATCTCCTCGTCACACACACAACACATAAATCAAAAGTTTCAAAGAATATTTATATTATTCCTCCGGCAAGCCGAAGTTTCTGACATTTAAATATTGGATAATAATCATATAAATATTTAGAGAGCATTATGCAATTCTATATAAAAGCTAAAAAACAAACAATATGTGTTTTCTTCTCATCACTAGCTCGTCTCCAAAATACTGAAAAAAAATATATTAAGAAGACACACTCGAATTTATTACAAGCCAGAAGTAAAGAAAAGAACTTTGCAACAAAATGGAATCTTTAACGGTCACGTGTATGAAAAAAAAAAAGAGAGCTAAAACAAAGAAAGAAAGAGTTGGGTTCAAGTGATGATGATGGACCAAATCTTAATGCATGTCGAAGAAATGAATCGAATTCAAAGTATGTAAAAATATTAAATGTTTTCTCAACTAAAAAACAGAATTGATAAATAAAAAAAAAATCTCAGGTATTACATTGAATAGGGAAGTATGGGGTGAGTTTATGATACCTTTGTAATGGATATGTCTATAGGGTTAAATCCTACCCAAAAAAAAAATGTCTATAGGGTTAAAAGCGTGTGTATGTCTGAGCTGAGGGTTGAGTAATTATTTCCTTATATAGCCCATCAAGGCTGCAGAGATTTAGCAGCAGCGTTACAGGGTCAGAGTAGTAATCAGAGTAAATGCTGGGAAGCAAAAGGACGAAAAACGTAA
>NC_025690.1:19250673-19258010 GCF_000633955.1 Camelina sativa
TAAAAAAAAAAAGAAAGCAAAAGTAAAGTAGCAAAAAACAGTAGTCAAGACCAGAGAAACTTTGATATGAAAGAAAATGAAGATTTTCCAAGAAAAAGAAAGAAGACTGAAAATTCTCCTTTTGCCTAGGAGTTGATCTGGTGGTCAGGAAAAATGGATAAAGATTTGGGGTAATGTGTTTGTTTGCCACTAATCAGAAGAACCACGATTTAAAACAATCAATCAAAGATGTAATGAATGAAGTAGAATGCAACAGTTCAATCAGCGAAAATAAATTCAGAAATGAACCAAAAAAAAAGTTTGATATATAAAGGTTTGAAACTAAGTGACGACCAGCTAAGAAAGAAACGAAGGAATTTGTTCTGAGTCGTACCTGTATCACAACGTCTTCTTGGACCGGAATCAAACTCAAACAGCAACAATATCGTCTTCGTCAAGAGAGGATTTTAAAATACGAGTATAGAGAAACAAAAATATAAGTAACCGGGTGACCAGGTGTAGATGTTACACGGAGGTTCGGGTTATGATTTAAAAGAGAAGGATGACGGAGAGAAAGGGAGAAGACATTTGGAGGACTTTGGCCGTGAGTTATTTATACTAATATGTTGAGGAAAACAACAACAAAAACAGAAGAAAAAGATATTAACGGCGTTACGACGTGAGTTGACGGAAGATACACTTTATTTTTTATTTTTCTTTGAGTAAACGATGAAATATGGTCTCGAGAATAGACGGCAACGGGGACCCATTTGGTGTTTGCCGGTGACGGACCTCAAAGCAGAGAGAGAGAGAGAGTGAGAGATTTGTTTTTCATCTTTACTTACGTGTGCAGGAAGTAGGCTACGTGGCGGTTTTTGATTGGCTAACTATAGTTTTAAACGGGTCGGGTACTACGGTCGCATCATCAACAACGTTTTTTTCTTTGTTCGTTTTTTCTTGCCTTTGGTCTCTTTATTAAAAGCGTTTTTAGTTAGAGAGGAGAAGAATCATGTGTGTCAAATATTTGAATTTGTTCTTGTTGGGGATAATTTGCAATCTTTTAATCGGTTCCAAATGCTTAATAGCTGAATTAACATGATCAAATTAAATTTTAAAAGGGTTTTTAGGTGATTTGGTGTTAAATAATTAAGTTATTTGATAATTTACATCTTAATCAATTTAATTTTGTAGATCTTTAAAGTGTATCGTATGTAAATCATGAACTGCGTGATTTGTATTCGAATTAATTAATCCCTATTATCAAAAGATTTTGAGACTATACGGTCCAAATGGGGTTTTGCCTTACAATCCAAATCATGAACTGGCTAATCACAAGTTAACTGAACTATATTGATAATTAATCAGCTAGGAATTCTGGTCAAACTAACCTCCAACATCTCAATTATAGATATGTCCACCTAAAAAACTAAAGATGAGATATTTTTAACATTAACGGATTTGGGTACCTACTACTACTAGAAAAATTTCCAAAATAGGCCCATAATATTGGTTTGAAAGGCCCAAAATAAGAAGATCCAAAGCCCATTAAACCATCAAAAGGGCAGAGTCGGAGTCAGGGAGAGAGAGAGAGAGAGAGACTGAAACGCTTACATTTTCAAAGTCTGGGTTTGATCTAGGGTTTTAGACACAGAGAGAGAGACCTCCCTTCCCAAATTCAAAAACACAGTGTAATAAAGAAGAAGAAGAAGAAGAAGAAAATGGCGACAGTTTCGAGGGTTATTGGAGCTTGCAGGGTACTGATGGCGAAAGCCGCTTCTTCCTCCGGCGTTGTTGAAAGCAGTCGTAAACAAATTACTGGCATTCAGAAGGCTGTTCCCATTTCTCAGCCGCTCGCTCTGTTTATCGGAGAAAACGAAGTCTCCCGTACAACCGCCGTCAAGAAAATCTGGGAATACATCAAGCTTAATAATCTTCAGGTTAGGGGTTTTTTTTTTTTTTTTCTTTTCTTCCTCGAAATTTATGAGTCTTCTCTGTGTGTGTTCTTCTGGATTTTGGGGGAATTGATTGATCTAGGAGAGCTTCCTTTTAGGGATTCATTAGAAACTTTGATTTGCATTTGTCTTGTCCTGAAGAAACTCAGAATGGTATAACAAGGGTTTTGTGTGATTAGCATTTTAATTAAGCTTATCTTTGTGAATCCAGCTTAAACTATCCTGCTTATGATTTGATTCCTCAGTGAACATTTCAAAGCCTAAAACTTTTTAAGCTATATGTATGTCCTACTTCCTGTTGTGTGAAGAAATCACTATTGGTTTTGGGCAATGATGTATATGAAAAGTTGTGTTAGCCTTACCTCTGATCTTTGATTTTGAGAGATTTATGATTTTTCAAACACAATATTATTTGTTTTTATTTGTTAATGTTAGAATCCTGAGAACAAGAGGGAGATTCTATGCGATGAGAAACTGAAGACCATCTTCAGTGGGAAAGACACCGTCGGGTTCCTTGAGATTGCCAAGCAATTGTCTCAACATTTTCCCAAGTCTCGTTGATTTCTCTCTTATTGTCATTTATCCTTATTATAAGACTGTTTAGCTTCTTCTATTCCTATTATCATCCAAGAAACGGTTCTCCTTTTTTTTGTTGTTGGTATCTTCTTGTTGGTGATTTCTATTGGTTATTTATATAGACTACCTACTCAGTTCCCATCTGTCTGAGACATTTATGTATCGATTGATGATGATCCAAGGTCAGTTTAGTTTATGGTTTTGTGTCTTTAAAACTTGTGTCTGTACTGTAACAACTTCGAAATTGATCACAAAATTGACCAATTATATGACATAAATCTACAGAGAAATTTTATATATATAAAAAAAAATGACAATTTCCTTTGTGTCCAAATCTATTGTTATAACATCATGATACATTTGAGTAAAAAGACAAAGATAAGAAAGAGACAGTTTCACAGTTGTAGGATAGAAGGCTGGCCGTAAAAAAGAAAGAAAATAACTCCCTAAAGTCTCCTTGTGACTCAAGGAAACATGTAAGCTTCTTGCCGGTTATGTTATCATAGAGGAGGATGATCTTCTTCTGGTGTCTGTGGAGGAACCGGTTTCCAACCAGGTTTCTCGTCCCAATACATATCGTAGTATATGTGTCCCGGAGTTTTGTTCTCCTCACAACACCATATTCCCACATATCTCTTTACCCGTTTTCTGAACTTCTCTTCTCGCTCCTGCGCACAAAACCAGATTAGGTCAGATCAGATTTTACATATTGTCTCTCAACATGTATAAATTTGTCTCACGGTTCCAAAGATCTACTTACCTTGTCGGAGAATCCAGCGAAAGCATCTTCAACTGAAGAAAACTTGATCACTTTGACATCGTCGAAGAATGAGAATATTGCCTTGAACTGCAGGTGGCACGAAACAAAGTGATTAGGCCAAGCCGTAGATTACTTTGACATATATATTATTTAAGAGTGATAGGTAGCTAAAGAAATCTTAGTTACCGTATCTTCATTGCTCCGCTTTGGGAACTTAAGAACTCGAGAGGGGCTTGTCTTATTTGAAGCCTCACATTCATCTTTTCCTTCTTGACAAAGCTGAACATCAAGCCATGACTCTTTTACCTGAAAAATAATTTAATTTCTGAGGAGATTCTTCTGAAACGAATAATTAGAAAACAACCATTTTTCCGCAGCTTAAATTACTTGTTTCGGCAATGCAGGGTTATCTAGAAAAGAATACTCTCTGATACCAATCCCAGGGCCAAACTCATCCTCCGGAAGCTCCTTAAGCATGATATTGACCTGTAATTGAAATCCATCAGGGTGTACTATTATGAGACACTTGCTGAGAAAACATGCTTCAACATTATTACAAACACTACCTCAAATACATGATCAAGAGGGCAGATGAAAGGTTGCCGTGTCATAGATCCCTGAAGTGTACCAGGATGCCCAAACCAAAGCCTATCTAACCTGCACCATATTGGTGGCATCACCTGAAAACATTGTAGAAACCAACCAGTTCTAAGTAAAAACTGAATCATTATCTCTAGGAAATATGCATATAAGCTGTTGAGTAGACTCACCAGTGTACGATTAAGAAGAGACGCAATGGCTAGAGCTGATCTGATCTGTTTCATCTGTAAAATGGACCAAAGATGGGTGTAAATTAGAAAGGTGGTCAAGTTGATATATAGTTCTAAGGGACCATGGTAGTTTAGTAGACGTTACTTGGTGATTAACAAGGATAAAATGTGATTCAATGGTATGCTTCCCGTCAAGTAACAAGCTCTTTGGAATAGATGGTTTGAACGCCATGAAACCTCCTGCGTTGTGTTGGAGATTACAATATTGATTTTGGCTTTTCCCATCTTTGGAATAGATAATTTGAACAAAAATAATTTTACTTGGTGAATCGTAATATTCTGGTGGGTCATAGAAAACCATTCCCTCTCGAAGCCTGTGACGTTTTCCTTCAGTACCTGCATACTGGAATGTTGTATGCAAAGCGTATGGTTCTAGCCTGAGCTGTTGATACATAGCCTGCCACAGAAAACCGAAGGTACCTAATAGGCCATTGTTGAACACAAAAGAACCGCAAAAATAGGAATCATGTAGAAAGGTACCTGAACAAAATAAGTATGGCCACTGCAGAATATGCTAGCGGGCAAAATTCCAACCTTGAGATTTCCATCATAAGCATAGAAAAGTCCACTATCCCCATCCACAGATGGACCTAGCTGCCTCCTAACAATCTCATTGAACCCATTTTGATCCCAAACCTTATCGTCTGCTAAGAGGATTTCTTTCCATTCTTTTGCCAACTTTTTAGCAGATTCTGTTGGCCGCCAATGGAAAATTCCTATGTTGTAGGCAGCACCAACTTTCAAAGTCCAAGACAAAGAACGGTTGAGAAGACTGTTAGTAGTAGCCATGTAACAAATTAACTGCTTTTTCAGAATGATAAAGGACTTTAGATGGGAAAATAGGGAAATGCATATCTTTAGCTAAAATCTACCTTGTTGCCATATGTCCAAACTGTCATCTATGACAGTAGGCACANCGCCATGAAACCTCCTGCGTTGTGTTGGAGATTACAATATTGATTTTGGCTTTTCCCATCTTTGGAATAGATAATTTGAACAAAAATAATTTTACTTGGTGAATCGTAATATTCTGGTGGGTCATAGAAAACCATTCCCTCTCGAAGCCTGTGACGTTTTCCTTCAGTACCTGCATACTGGAATGTTGTATGCAAAGCGTATGGTTCTAGCCTGAGCTGTTGATACATAGCCTGCCACAGAAAACCGAAGGTACCTAATAGGCCATTGTTGAACACAAAAGAACCGCAAAAATAGGAATCATGTAGAAAGGTACCTGAACAAAATAAGTATGGCCACTGCAGAATATGCTAGCGGGCAAAATTCCAACCTTGAGATTTCCATCATAAGCATAGAAAAGTCCACTATCCCCATCCACAGATGGACCTAGCTGCCTCCTAACAATCTCATTGAACCCATTTTGATCCCAAACCTTATCGTCTGCTAAGAGGATTTCTTTCCATTCTTTTGCCAACTTTTTAGCAGATTCTGTTGGCCGCCAATGGAAAATTCCTATGTTGTAGGCAGCACCAACTTTCAAAGTCCAAGACAAAGAACGGTTGAGAAGACTGTTAGTAGTAGCCATGTAACAAATTAACTGCTTTTTCAGAATGATAAAGGACTTTAGATGGGAAAATAGGGAAATGCATATCTTTAGCTAAAATCTACCTTGTTGCCATATGTCCAAACTGTCATCTATGACAGTAGGCACAACTTGATCGCTTGATGTCAAAACATCAGCATCCGGGTATCGAGCCAAATAAGGCATAGGATCCTGTCACATGGATATTATGTGAATAAATTCTATAAAGGAAGATGACAAGACGAATAACAGCGTTAACTAGTGTTCTGTATTAGTACCTTAAGCCACACCATGTCAGTGTCACACATTAGTAGCTCGTAACCATAAGGCAAGACAGAATCTATGAGAATAACTTTTTCTCTTCCCATTTTGTGAAATGTTGGAGAACCCCACCCAACATCCACTGTGCTCATATGGCTTCCCATGTCAAAGACCGGCACGCCTTTCCAGTACAAAGCCTCTAATAACTTAGTATCCATTGCACCTATAAAGCGCCGTCCAATAAAGTTACTTCACTTACAGAAAGACAGAGAAATGGACAATAAGACAATAGATATTAGAAGTGAAAACTTACCAATTAGAATATTGGAGAGATCTAAATCAGTCAAGTGTTTAACCCAAGTCAAGATGAAATCCATGAAAGCATAGTTCCCAAAGGTCACTATTATGACATTGTCCTTCGCCCTTTCCCCAAACAATTCTTTCGTCAGTTTAAAGGTTTCAAGAGGTGGCATCTTCTTGTCCCGAGGAGGAGACACCCAAATTTTACCCAAGGATTTGCCTTGAGCCTCCTCCAAAACTGGCGGTGGCAGTGCTTGTAGTGGTGGTGGTGGTGCAACTGGTAACTCCAACGTCACATTTTCTTGTGGAAGACTGTGAATCCGGCCAGCAGCTACAAAGAAAACTCATGAATAGATCGTACATAATGTGAAAACCAAAAAAATTTAAGCTTCTACTGCTTAGTGAGATTGATGTATACTCAAGCAAGCTCATCTAGCCTAATACAATTGAACTGAAATGTAGTGTCGAAGAGTAAGTAACACTAGACATAAGAAAAACCAAAACTTTAACAGGCACCTTGAGCAATCAAATGCAGATCCAAGTACATTGGTTAATCACTTAATCAGATTCAAAAGCAGAGATGAAAAATCAACTAAAAGTGATCAAAAAGTCACAACCCATCTCAGGTTATATAGCAAATCCAATGTAATCAAACAATAAAGAACTGATCCTGAAACGAATACTGAGATTTAAAAGGTCAACGGTGAGCTCGAATTAGAATCAGACAGAACTAAAGAACCTAACTACCAAAATCACACCTAATAATTAGACATCAATAAGCTTTTTACAGAATCAAACTCAGACCGCAAATTCCAATTCTTAAACAATGCAAAGCAGAGATAAACCAAAACACACAATACATGCACACAGAGAGTGAGAGAGGAGAGAGAGAGGTTACTGAAGAGAGGAGGAGAAGAGAGAAAGGAGGATGAGCCATTGGTGGGAGAGTAAATAGCTGAGAAGACATAGAAAGAAGAGACGAGAACGCCGATGATCACCGTCGCGTAGATCGTCAAGAACAGAGGTTTCGAATTCGTGGCTTCGCGAAACCCATTTCGCCAACCCTCCACCATTATTTTTCCAATTTCAATCTTTCTTCTTCTTCCTCAAATCTCCATTACAGAAAAGATTTTATCCTTTGG
>NC_025690.1:19258550-19314885 GCF_000633955.1 Camelina sativa
TTTTTTGGGGGGGGGGGGGTTTGTCTTCTCCGTCTTCGTTTTCTTCTTCTTCTTCTTCTTCTTCCTCCTCTTGTTCGATTGATTCGATCGTTTGGTAGGTCTGGTCAACTTCGTTTTCAGCGTCTTCCCATAATCAGAAATTATAAAAAAAAAATTTGAAAATTTTATTAAATTATTTTTGGGTTACATTATTAATTTGTCCCTTTATTAAATTCATCAATTGATGATTTTGATTCCCCAGAGTATATAATGCAAAATAGTGGCATTTTTAAAACCATTTATAATTTTGTTTCGTTAGCAAAAAGTTTGTAAAAGTGTTTTCTTGCTGTGATCAAACCATTAATTAAAGCCATAATTGGAATCACAAGTGGAAAATTTTAATATTTATAACTTTAAAAAAAAAAAAAAAGATAAGATATGAATTATAGAGAATTCAGGTAGTAATATTTTGTATCATAATTTGTAATCTAGCTAAGTAAATTTTATATGAATGAATTTGGGATAACAAAAATTAAAATACGCAAAGACAAAAAGACAGAGATCTCTTTAATGGGTTAATGTAATGGCCCTCTCTAGTTAGTTTTGCTTTGACTTTGTTTTCTAGTTTCCTCAATCCCACGATGTCCGAACATGTCAACTCTCGTTATTTTTTCAGGAAACGATGTGTTGTCGATATATAATTTGTTCAAAAGCTAATTTGTAGATAATAAATCCGAACTGATAGGCGAGTTCTTGCAATGTTCGGATAATCCAAACTGAAGTTGATTAGTTAGGGGAAAGCTTCTTCCGACGGGTATGTGTTTCCAAGTTTTTGATATTGACTAATGATACAATTAAAAATACTAAACAAGGCCTCAATAAACAGAGCCCACATAGCCCAATTACTAAAACCCATGAAAACTGAAAAGGAGAACCTCCTACGGTATACACTTCGATAGGATTTCTCTGGCCGTCGAGACCACTTAGCCAAATTATGAGCGGTATAAGAATAAAGATTACTAGTCTTGAACAATACCTCTTATAACTTTCAGTCTTTCACCGTCAAAAGTCAAAACGAAACCTACATTTAAATTGGTTAATCTTAACAGTTTCTGATAACAATAATTATTGTTTGTAATACAAAAGTTTAGATGCTCAGATATAAACTAACGTCTCCTATCAAAAGATTACAAAATATTAGTCTAATATATACAAGTTAAGTCTAACTCAAATCCATACAGCTTACTTAGATAAAAAAAAAGAACATTATTATACTAATAGGAAATTTTCAATCCCAACATTAGGTTTAACAGCGTATTTAGTTTAAAATTTTGTGTGATTTTATTATATAAATAATACAAATTTGTTCAAATCCGTGTTCAATTCGCACGCCCCGCTTTCTAATTATTTTGTGGTTCTTTAATATTTATAATACAGTCTCTCTTCCATAGAAAAGCCGAAAACACACCCCCCACATGTCTCATATAATAAAGAACCAACGCAAAAGCCATACTAATTATCTTTTTACAACTCGAATATTTAACCTAAGAAAAGTTAGTCGGAATCTTAATGTGTTGATTGATAGACCTGTTGAGTATTATATGAATATATATATAGTTGTTTTACTGCTGATCAGAATATTATAAAGCTTCGCACCAACTTGTTATAACCTAGTACAAGTTCCATTTTTGTATCACATCATTACTACTCCTTTTCCTAAATCCAACTTCAAAGAAAAAAGCGTTAGGTCACTAACGTGTCCACGATCGTTAATCTAAAATATCTTTTCTTCTTTTTTAACTCTAAAATTATATTTTCTATTTCCTTGTATTTGACACAAGGTACTTACAAATGGTACTAAAGAAGTTGGCATTTTAAATGTCAAGGGTGAAGGGACGACAAAGTTGGTGTTTATTTATAAATTGAGCGGACGACTAGTTTTTTTCCTCTCCTTCTTTTGTTTTTTTTTGTAGATTGATGGTACATTCGCATTTATGTATTATTTTATATTTATATATATGCTTCGTTGTACGTAGCCATGATATTATGGTTTATACAAGTATCTACCAAACATCTTACACGAACACTAGCTATATTTATAGAGGAAACAGCTCAATTTTGTCGAGAATATTATCTTTTATAATAAAACACTATGTAACAACCCTCACTATGCAGCATAAATCAAATTAAAGAAATGATTATAAGTAAAATTATTATTCTATAACCAATATTTGTTTGTATCAAACATAATATATAAATGAAGTTTTTTATTTATTTATTCAAAACTGCGTTTTTTCGTGTAAAAAATATGTTTTACCCGTGAAATCTTTAAATGTGTAAGAATACATTTCACCCGTGAATCATGTAAACGTGGTAAAGAAAGTATTTATAAAATGTTACAATTTATGAAAATATTCGTATTCAGTTATCAATATTTCCATTTTTGAATGAATAATCTCACTAAATGTTGAGGTTAATTAGTTTAGATACTTAGATATATATAAATAATCACACATCATGATATCTCCTAATTTGTTGTTATTTTTATATTTATTTATGAATATATATAAATCTATATTTATTGAGAATTAAGTTTCCTTTAATGAGTTGGAGATAATTCAGGGGTAATATATTTTTATTTTTATATCAATTATAATAATTATTAGAAGCTTGTTATTTAAATTATTATGGTAATAATACTAACATAAAATAACATTTTTTATATGATTTTGTTAAGAAGTTATATATTTAATAAGTTATATGTTCTTTATTTTTATTAACTTTATATGTTTTTTATAGCCTATTTAAGTTATTTCTTAAAAATAATATAACTTTGACTTGTATATTTGTAAGTAATTTTTAGTGAAATTTTAACTTAAAATAGTATGTAATTATTTAATTAGTTTTAATATGTGATCTTTAAATTTGTGTGAAAAATGATGACATATCTAATTATTATTCAGTTAATTGTTTTAATTTAAATATAATTGCATATTGATGTAATTAAGTAGAAAATTTAAGGGATTTTCTGCTAAATGTGTCTCGAGCTCTCTGGCGACGACACATCAGCTTTTTCAAAAGAATGCTTCTCTATTAATATATTGGGGATGTTCTCCTAATAATTCTTTTTAAGACACCTTCTTTTAACTATAATATTCGATCAAATATACAGCTACTTGGGGATATTGATGATACAACAAGGTTAAACTTATCAGATTTTATTAATTTTATTCAAAACGTAATTAATTAATGAAAGACAATACATGAAAAAGTATTTTACTCAAAACGGATCCTTTTTGTATGTAACCATTTTTTTTCTTCTGATATCTAAGCTAGAAAACAACCTCATTGATTCAATTCTCCGTGAAAACATCTTTGGACATTTTTCTTTTTTTTTTGGAAAATAAACATCTTCAAACTTAACGTTTATAACTAGGGTCTATGACAAATAAAATTCTTAGTTCTAAATTAAACGAATAAAATAAAGATGCACTATAAAAAATAAATGATCAAATGGATTACCTACCCAATGAAACTTTTAATTTTTTTTTTATGTATGATCGAAAATATTCATATTTTTATTTTTCATTATTTTTTAGCAATAACAAAAAAATTAAATAAAACTGATTTTTGATAAATTTTAAAAGATTTTGCCATCACTCATTAACTTTATTTTTAACCGAGAGAAAAACTAATCTAATAAAAAAGAATGAACATCTCAGTTTCAACGTTTAACAAAAAAACACAAATACGAAAAAAAAAAAAAAAAAAAAAAANCTATAAGCAATCCAAGAGATCTCTTCATGTCCTTTCGTAAGTATCATTCTGGAGAAGAAAAAAAACAAATCTTAACTCATCTTCTTGATCGATTCACGTTTATGTCCTGTCCTCAAAAAACTGTTATGCAACTTCTTCCCTTCTTCTTTTTTTCCTTTTCTTTTCTTTTAACCAACGTAAAGACAACACACAACAGAGATCGAAAAACAGACGAACGCTGCGCGATAAAGGAGTAACCAACTGGTATTTTAAGAAGCACCTGGAGGGTTCTTGTGTCCGATACCTTGACTGGGGCCTTGGTGGGTTGGTCGGAATGCGTCTTGTTCTATGTTCTTGAAGCGGTTGATCTTGTGGTACCACACAAAATCATCCTTAGGCGGCTCAGGTGGTGACCAGGAAACAACCGGTGCGTGTCGAGCTGCCGTTGTACACTCAAAGTGTAGCTGTATCACCAGGAGAACTATAAGAAAGCGAGACAAAACCGTGATTGAACAACCACGAGTCACCATCATTGAAAACTTTGTGTTTAGTGAGGATATTAAAAGCCTCTAAACCCTTTAAAGAGTATGTTGAAGTGATTGGCTTCTTCTCACAAAAACAAGAGAGAAGTGTGCAATTTAAGAAGGATCGGAGGGTAGAGGACCCCACAAAACCGTATGACTCGATGCTCAAGACTATTGTTAGAACATGGACACTATTACTAGTTCATAAAGTAACAGTATATACTTCAGGTGAAGGTGCGCGAGAGGTGTAAATGCACTTAAGACTTTAACCTTATATTTATATCGATCCTCTACCTAGGGTCCTTAATTAAACAAATTCTATTATTTTTTCGGATTGCACTTAAAATAACATATGTTATATAGTTTATACACAAAATGAAGTTATGACAACCACATAAAAGAAGACACGTATCTTTCTTTAAAGACTAGACCTGGTTTTGGATATTCGTAATAGACTCTAAAATTTCTTATNGTTTAGTGAGGATCTTAAACCTTAAGCCTTTAAACCCTTAAAAGAGTATGTTTAAGTGATTGGCTTCTTCTCACAAAAACAAGGGAGAAGTGTGCAATTTAAGAAGGATCGGAGGGTAGAGGACCCCACAAAACCGTATGACTCGATGCCAAAGACTATTGTTAGAACATGACACTAAAACTAGTTCATAAAGTAACAGTGTATACTTGAGGTGAAGGTGCGCGAGAGGTGTAAATGCACTTAAGACTTTAACCTTATATATTTATATCGATCCTCTACCTAGGGTCCTTAATTAAACAAATTCTATTATTTTTTCGGATTGCACTTAAAATAACATATGTTATATAGTGTATACACAAAATGATGTTATGACAACCACAAAAAAGAAGACACGTATCTCTTCTTTAAGACTAAACCTGGTTTTGGATATATTCGTAATAGACTCTAAAATTTCTTATGTGTATTTATTTATTTAGAACGAATACGAATTATATAATTGTATAGTATGATATAGGTCAGTTTAGATTGAGGGACATAACTTGCCCCTAATATAATTATTATCTTAAACTGATCATGTGTATAATTTACACATTGATAAACGTTTCCTGTGGTATTTTACTTTGTTAGCTTTAGTTTCTTCTGGCTTGAAATATAAAAGAGTACTTACACAAGAATATTTACCAAAAAAGGAAAGTTCTATAGATGCTCCTCGAACGCATCTTTTCTTAGCCATTCATCGAAAGAAAACGGAGGCGTTGTTCGTGATAAGACAACCCTATATTAAAATTGTATTTTCTAATATTTGTTTATCGATAGTTGTTGAAATTTGTTTAATCAAATCAATGCTTTATTTCTCCGCTAATCTCACCAATTAAGCGTTTTTCTTTTAGTATCTTATGTTTGCTCTATCAATCTTAAACAGTTGTTTCATTCAGAAACTTGTGAATGTCTGGTGTCGATTATCTAGATGAACTCATCAGTGAATATAAATGCACAACATTGGATTGAATTAAGAGACCAAAATGCATGCATGCGTGTTAATATGTTATAGAAAGTTACTTCCACTTTCACCACAAATACACACACTCTCGATTTCTCGAAAATATACATAGTCTAGCTTTTATACTTTACCTTTGAGAATTGAAAATACTGTTTTTTTTCTAGTACGTATTTAGAGAAAAGGCCGAAAAATATAAAGTAAAGGCAGATTAGCAAAGAAAAAAGAAGAAGAATAAGACAACATCATGCGAACTTTGAATTCCAGCCAGTCAGAATATATAGAAAACTAAAAGAATTCGAAGCAGTCACCATCACTAAGATCAATTTCTTTTTCTGTTAAGGAAACCCTTACCTCAAATGGTCTAATTCAAGGATTCGCACACACAAAAGCTAAGAACTTATTAGTCGCAATACATACATATCGACCAATTTATTCGATTTCATGTACCCCTTTTTTATTAAAAAAAAATTATGAATGAAAAGACTACTTAAATTAGCTTATATTATTTCGAATCTCAGCAAATCAGACCGTTACTATTAGTTTTTTCTTCTCTTGCAATGTAAACCATAATTTTGTTTCACATGTTGTGTTATGGAAAGAAAAGGATAACAAAAGTCATATTCTTACCATGTTTTCGAAATATTAGATTGTACAACCTTTGAAGCATTTTTCTGAAAAAGTTGATTTGGAAATCCAGACAAAATAATATTCTTATAAGATCATTGATTCCAATTTCTTTATTAATAAAACCCCTCATGCTAAATTGTTTAATTAATGCTGTCTATTTTTTAATTAACCTTTGAATTTTGAGACAATAATTATAAAAAAAACGAATAATAATAATTCAAATCCTCTTTAAGTACAAAGTATGCAGTGTCCATATTTCATTAATTATAAACAGATATGTGAGAGTTAGCCTGGCTAGCTTTGCTCATATATGTGTGAGAGTAATTTTGGCATGTCCGTTTTTTATAAACAGATATGTGAGGGCTACGTTTTTTTTCCTTTGTTTCGTCTTTTGTGATTTGTACGTTTGGATTTAGTTAGACTTCTTGTAATTTAGGGTTTTCACTTCTCTCTTTTGGACTTCCGCTTTCCTTTTTTTTGGGTTTTTAAATTCCGAAAATATTTGTATATCTTTCCTTTTTCCTTTGCAGTTATAATAAAGACAGATGAAATTTCTTTTTTATAAACAGATATATATTTACACGAAATGGCCCAATTATTTTGGGTCTTTCTTTATGAAAGCCCATTTAATTATCACTCGTCGTCATTAGGCGAGGCAGAGTTTTATTATTGTGCTTACTGTTTTGGCTTTTCATATCAGATTCTTCTTGGTTGGGAACTGAAATACTAGTGAGACGTTCACGCATAAATATCTATAAATGTCAAATCCAAATCCAAATCCGCCTTGTTGATCAGGAGTAGTTTTAAAATTGACATTTAACTGTGAAGACAAGTTGGTAGCTCAGCTAGTTACCTTTGTATGAGATAAGAATAATCAATGGAAGATTTGCGTCTGAGAAGACTTCATTCATACCTTCATTATTAGGAAGAAGAACCCCTTTCTCACTTATCTTTGGTCTGAAAGTTTGTATGGACTTTGTTCTGTGAGTTAAAAGAGATTGTTGGTTCTTGATCTATACAACAATGTCATATGTTTACGAAGGTTTGAGAAAAAAACAATGTGGAGGGACACACTTGACAAGTCTTAATGGTGGGTTCCATGATTTGAAAGTTCCACCACATGGAGCGGCTATCTAATCTCATTTTTATACACTTTCCTTTTTGTAATTTTCCGAGGAAAGAAGCATTTTTGAGCCAAATATCTTTGGCTTTATTTATCGAAATTTCAACGATTCCATGGAACTTTTGTTGGTTTCTGTCATCATTATTTTCATATGGGAGCTACCTTAATCTGCATTTAAAATTTAACTTTTTGATAAGTCTCTTTCTTTATTCTCCCACTTGGTAAGTGAGACAAGAAGAGGATTGTGTGCGAAGGTGGAGTTCTTTTTAGTCACTGTCTGAATGGGTCCTCTTTACATGATGCCTAATTCTAGAATGATATATTTTTCTATTTGTGGTACCACTTTCTGATATTGTAAAACAAAAAAAAAAGCTCTGAAACACTAGAGGGTTTACACGATATATATAGCACAAGAAGCTTATATAATTTGTTGACATCTGTTCATGTCTGCAATTACATTTTAATTAAGGGCTCATAATAGGTGTGAGTTTAGTTCTGATCATTAGTTTTATTTATTTATTTCTATGTGTGTAAAAGAGCATATAGTTCAAATTGTAACACTTTCAGGCAAAGTCAGGAAGCATACTAAGCTTGTCAATATTTTTCTGGTTTTATTTTCAGGAATGATGACTTATGATGGCTTAGAAACTTGCATCATAAACAATCAATCTTTAGTAGAAGAAGAAAGTGGAACAAGCCGCGGTGATGAGTGTTCGACTGATTTATTAGATGATGATGCATTTTTACGCTGTTCATCAAGCAGAGATGTGTCCGAGTCGTTTTCATCAAAATCGTTACCTAGGAAGACTAGTTCTGATGACTGGGACTTTGAGAGGAGTCCTAAACACTTGTATCGTAAGGAGAAACCTGGTTATGCACTCTGCTGTTCTGATGTTACTGACATGAAGGAGAAATTTTCAAAGCTATTGCTCGGTGAAGATGTCACGGGAGGATGCAACGGTGTGCAAACCGCTTTAGCTTTATCAAACGCTATAACACATCTTGCCAGTATGTTTTGCAAGTCTACAAAAGTGACTAATGGTAACTGAATTCATCATTTGATACGTTTTGATATAATATTACTTGGATATATATGCAGCCTCAATATTTGGCGAGCTCTGGAAGTTGGAGCCTTTGTCAGAAGACAAAAAGCAGAGATGGAGAAGAGAAATGGATTGGTTACTCTCTCCAACTAACTACATGATTGAGCTAGTTCCAGCTAAGCAAGATGGTGAAAACGGAAGATCACTTGAGGTGTATAAGTGTAACTAAGTTGTTTAATTTTATTTTATGAATCATATATACTCCACATTTCACTAAAATGGTTTAATGTCTGATCAGATTATGACTCCAAGAGCCCGACCAGACATTCATATGAATCTCCCAGCTCTCCGGAAATTAGACTCCATGCTAATTGTATGTGAATGTGATTCTTCTTTTACTTTATTTTGATATCTGCTAATACAAGAATGCATGCGCAGGAAACACTGGACTCTGCGGTAAACACAGAGTTTTGGTATTCTGAAGTAGGTCGTAAGGCAGAGGGAAAGAACAAGATTACAAGAGAGAGCAAAAGATGGTGGCTTCCGTCACCTAAGGTTCCCAAACCAGGGCTCTCTAGTTCAGGAAGAAAGAAACTGGTTGAGGAAGGCAATGTTGTTTATCAAATCTTCAAAGCTGCGAAATCAATAAACCATAACGTGCTTCTTGAAATGCCCATACCTACCATTATCAAGGATGCATTACACAAGGTATGCTTTAGTTGTCTTCGAATACATTATTCCATAAGCTCCCTGTAAAGATTTAGTAATGTATCTTGTTTAATTTCTAATGGTTTTCTTTTAAGTCTGGAAAGACAAGCCTTGGGGATGACTTGTACAAGATGTTGGCTTCAGAGTCTGTCTCGGTAGATGAAATTTTTGTTTCTCTTAGGCTTGTTACCGAACATGCTGCTCTTGAGATAGTTAATAGGTTAGAAGCAGCTATCTATGCATGGAAAGAGAGGATTACAGAAGAAGCAAGCAGTGGTAAACCGGAGATTAGTCGCATTGAGTTGCTTATAAACAGGGCAGAGAGGCTTAATGATCAGATTAAATCCAAGTTCTCTAATCTCCCTCAGTCATTTCTTGATGCCACAAAGATCCAATATGGGAAGGTGAGGGGATTTTTTATGAACATTACTTCATACTTAACAAATATTTGTTTCTTAAGAGCATTGCTTCATGAAGGAAAACGATTTCTCTGTTTTCAGGATATCGGCCATGCAATTCTTGAGGCATATTCTCGGATTCTTGCAAACTTAGCGTTCCGCATTCTAAACAAGATTGAAGAAATCTTGCAAGAAGATGCTCTGAGCAACCCCACTTCTCTTGGCTCCAACGAACTATCAAGAATCCCAGACTGGCTCATCATTTACAACATAAACAAAGCCAATAATGGTACAAGGACTTCCTAAAGCCAACAGTGTCTCTCTATATAAGAAAGTTTTATAGTTCGATGCGTGCCACCTGAAGCTTCTTCTTTGTTCAAAGAGTTTCCTCGTCAATCTTGCCATCTTTGACGTGTATAAACTTAACAAGATTTTGAAATCAGCAGGCTTTTTGTTCATAGTCTAGTCAATCCTGCTATCATGATATACGTAGAAATTATTACATCTTGTAATTAATATACATATAATCCCACAAAATATGCTCTTAAGATCATAAATATTAGTATATTCTAAAAGTCCCAGTTTCAAAAATGTAGATACTGATTTCCCCACATCCCCACTAAACTCAAATTAAATTAGCACCCTTATTGAGAAATTAAAGCTAGCTAATGAATTGCATGTCAAACTTTCACCTCCCCACTCACGTAGCTTTAACTCCTTACCGTTTCAAGTCTCTTCACTTCCTCAGTTTTGTTGTGTATAAAAAACTCTTCTCCACTTCACTCTTAGCACCACGACATTTCTAAAATCAATCAACAATATGGCAACCCCAATTCTATTATGTTTCTTCATCTTCTTCTCCGTGACTCTCTCTTCATCATCAACTCACCACAAAAACTTCACCATCGAGCTGATCCACCGTGACTCTCCCCTTTCCCCACTCTACAACCCACTAAATACTGTCACTGACCGCCTCAATGCTGCTTTCCTCCGCTCTGTCTCTCGTTCCCGCCGCTTCAACCATCAGCTATCTAAAACCGATCTCCAATCTGGTTTAATCGGAGCAGACGGTGAGTTCTTCATGAGTATCACCATTGGTACTCCACCAATTAAGGTACTCGGGATCGCTGACACAGGAAGTGACCTTACATGGATCCAATGCAAGCCTTGTCAACAATGTTACAAAGAAAACGGTCAAATGTTCGACAAGAAGAAATCCTCTACGTACAAAAACGAGCGTTGTGACTCACGTAACTGTCACGCCTTGGCGACTAGTGAACGTGGGTGCGACGAATCCAACAATGTTTGCAAGTACCGTTACTCATACGGAGATCAGTCATTCAGCAAAGGAGACGTTGCTACAGAAACCATCTCTATTGACTCTGCTTCAGGGTCCCCTGTTTCTTTCCCCGGTACCGTTTTCGGTTGCGGTTACAATAACGGCGGTACCTTCGACGAGACTGGTTCTGGAATCATCGGTCTAGGTGGCGGTCAGTTGTCACTTATCTCCCAGCTAAGCTCGTCTATTTCAAAGAAATTCTCTTATTGCTTATCACACAAGTCATCTACCACGAATGGTACAAGCGTCATAAACCTAGGCACCGACTCGATTCCTTCAAGTCTAAGCAAAGACGCCGGCGTGGTATCAACTCCGTTGGTCGATAAAGAGCCTCTTACTTATTACTACTTGACGCTCGAAGCCATCTCCGTCGGGAAGAAAAAGATTCCGTACACCGGAAGCACGTATAACCCAAACGACGACGGCGGAATATTCTCGGAGACGTCGGGAAACATCATCATCGACTCTGGAACGACGCTGACACTCCTNCCTTATTGAGAAATTAAAGCTAGCTAATGAATTGCATGTCAAACTTTCACCTCCCCACTCACGTAGCTTTAACTCCTTACCGTTTCAAGTCTCTTCACTTCCTCAGTTTTGTTGTGTATAAAAAACTCTTCTCCACTTCACTCTTAGCACCACGACATTTCTAAAATCAATCAACAATATGGCAACCCCAATTCTATTATGTTTCTTCATCTTCTTCTCCGTGACTCTCTCTTCATCATCAACTCACCACAAAAACTTCACCATCGAGCTGATCCACCGTGACTCTCCCCTTTCCCCACTCTACAACCCACTAAATACTGTCACTGACCGCCTCAATGCTGCTTTCCTCCGCTCTGTCTCTCGTTCCCGCCGCTTCAACCATCAGCTATCTAAAACCGATCTCCAATCTGGTTTAATCGGAGCAGACGGTGAGTTCTTCATGAGTATCACCATTGGTACTCCACCAATTAAGGTACTCGGGATCGCTGACACAGGAAGTGACCTTACATGGATCCAATGCAAGCCTTGTCAACAATGTTACAAAGAAAACGGTCAAATGTTCGACAAGAAGAAATCCTCTACGTACAAAAACGAGCGTTGTGACTCACGTAACTGTCACGCCTTGGCGACTAGTGAACGTGGGTGCGACGAATCCAACAATGTTTGCAAGTACCGTTACTCATACGGAGATCAGTCATTCAGCAAAGGAGACGTTGCTACAGAAACCATCTCTATTGACTCTGCTTCAGGGTCCCCTGTTTCTTTCCCCGGTACCGTTTTCGGTTGCGGTTACAATAACGGCGGTACCTTCGACGAGACTGGTTCTGGAATCATCGGTCTAGGTGGCGGTCAGTTGTCACTTATCTCCCAGCTAAGCTCGTCTATTTCAAAGAAATTCTCTTATTGCTTATCACACAAGTCATCTACCACGAATGGTACAAGCGTCATAAACCTAGGCACCGACTCGATTCCTTCAAGTCTAAGCAAAGACGCCGGCGTGGTATCAACTCCGTTGGTCGATAAAGAGCCTCTTACTTATTACTACTTGACGCTCGAAGCCATCTCCGTCGGGAAGAAAAAGATTCCGTACACCGGAAGCACGTATAACCCAAACGACGACGGCGGAATATTCTCGGAGACGTCGGGAAACATCATCATCGACTCTGGAACGACGCTGACACTCCTTGACTCTGGTTTCTTTGACAAATTTGGCGCTGCTGTGGAGGAATCAGTGACCGGAGCTAAGCGCTTGAGTGATCCACAGGGGGGTTTGTCACACTGTTTCAAATCCGGAAGTGCAGAGATTGGGTTGCCGGAGTTAACGGTGCACTTCACGGGAGCCGATGTGAAGCTGAGTCCGATCAACGCGTTCGTGAAAGTGAGTGAAGATATGGTTTGTCTTAGCATGATTCCGACCACTGACGTTGCCATCTACGGGAACTTTGCTCAGATGGATTTTCTCGTTGGGTATGACTTGGAGACGAGGACTGTCTCGTTCCAACGCATGAATTGCTCTGCCAATTTGTGATTTGTCGTATTGAGCTTAATTTTATATTATCCATAATTACTGTGATGTGTTGTGGAGATATTAAATCAGAACCTAAGTTTTAAGGTGATGCCCTTGCTAGTATAAATAAATACCACATATTCTATATTGATCTCCTCTCCTTGATACAACAACATGAAGAAAAAGCAAACAAAAAGCCTCTACATATTTGATATAACAGAGTTATTATTGACAACAGTGGATGGTCATTTACATTTCAATTTCATGTTCAGATCAATTGAGGGTTTCACCAATCTCGGAAACATTCTAACAATTCAAAGCCAAAAAAATACAAAAAGAAGAGAAAAGAGGTACCGAAAATGAATGGCTCGAATTTTGTAGTGTAAAACTGGACTTGAAATAAGAAGGCACAGAGTCTTTGTGAATGAGAGATCATTCAGAGCTGGAATCGTAGAAGTCACTGGGGCAAGGAGTCATAACTTCGGATTCAAGTAACTGGACGACTCTGTGCATTGTTGGCCGCTCATCTGGACTTGAAGACACACACTGCGTTGCTATTGACAGAAGAGCATCGAGACTCTCTCTCTCCACTCCTTCACAGCTTAGATCAACAATCTCCTTTGCCCGGTTTTCGCTGATTAAGAAGTTTAGCTGCAAGATTATTAAAAAACGAAATTAAAGCGTTTACTAGTAAACAATGTTTTATTATCAAAGCTGGACCTCGTTATTATGCTTACCCAACCAACAATGTTAAAGCCTTTCTCGATGAAGGAGGCATCCGTGGGAAGTTTACCACTCAAGACTTCAAGAACCAAAACCCCGAAACTGTAAACGTCGGTTTTCTCAGTCGCTCTACCGCTTTGCATATATTCTGCAACCAACACTCATCATGATTTCTCACGGATTTAGGTCTTAGGACAGAGAGTAACAACAATTAAAGAGCATTTTTAATACTGTGCAATTGAGTACCTGGAGCCAAGTAACCGAATGTGCCTGCAACAATGGTTGTAATATGAGATTCTTCGTCCTCTAACAACTTGGCAAGCCCAAAGTCTGATACTCGAGCCTCGAGATTTCCATCAAGTAAAATGTTGCTCGATTTTATATCACGGTGTATAATCCTCGGAGAACAATCATGATGCAAGTATGCCAACCCTTTTGCCGCTCCTATTATGATATTTACTCGCGAATCCCAATCCAGTTGCTCGCCTCTCTCTACACATTCAAAGATTTCACTCAATAGAATCATAATTCTCAGTTAAGGAAACCNCAGAGAGTAACAACAATTAAAGAGCATTGTTAATACTGTGCAATTGAGTACCTGGAGCCAAGTAACCGAATGTGCCTGCAACAATGGTTGTAATATGAGATTCTTCGTCCTCTAACAACTTGGCAAGCCCAAAGTCTGATACTCGAGCCTCGAGATTTCCATCAAGTAAAATGTTGCTCGATTTTATATCACGGTGTATAATCCTCGGAGAACAATCATGATGCAAGTATGCCAACCCTTTTGCCGCTCCTATTATGATATTTACTCGCGAATCCCAATCCAGTTGCTCGCCTCTCTCTACACATTCAAAGATTTCACTCAATAGAATCATAATTCTCAGTTAAGGGAACCTCGTAAATATGAAGTTGAGGACTTACTATGTAGAGCTTCATCAAGGCTACCACCAGGAAGGTAATCATATAGCAGAAGCTTTGAAGTGGGTGAATTGCAGTATCCACGTAGGTTCACAAGGTAACGATGTTTGATGCTCCCTAAAATCTCAAGCTCCCTTTCAAAAAACCGATCAAAACCTTCATTTAACTTTACAATTCTTTTTAGCGCAAAAACATTGCCATCATGCATCGATAGCTTGTACACTGTTCCAAAGCCTCCACAGCCTATTATGTGCTCTTCATTAAGAGTTTCCAGTTTCTTGATAATGTCTTTGGAAGCGTAGGGCAAATCTCCATGGAACATCACTATAGACGCACCTGGATAGGTAAAATTGTCTCTCATGGTGTCAAGTTTTGAGAGAAATATTTTTTTATGGAAATGATCTACAATAAGAGTCAGCATGGCTCACCTCCACCGACTTCTATCGCAAGGCTTTGATTCTCAACTCTACCAAGCTTTTTATAGAGAAAGCATCCCCAGAAGCACATGAGCGCCACTAGGAGCAGCCCACCCACAGTTGCTGAAGCACTTATAAGCAGCCTTTTAGGGTTATTACCTCCTTGGCCTTTAATATGGGAGAAACCAAAAAGCAAACTCATTTCAAGCCAAATAATAATATGCTACAAATTTTTCAAAAACTAAGCTATGTAGAATCCATACATTCTGTCCAAGAAATTGATGAAGACACAGTTGCTATACCTGTTGGAGACCCAGAAGCTGTAGAATTTCCAGTGTCATTGCACACAACATCGATTTGTTTTCCACACAATTTAAGATTTCCGTTGAAGCTGCAAGAGTGATGCATCAGTTTTAGACTTGGTTATTTTTTTTAAAGTGGTGCAAAGCTAGCAACAGGGTGCTATTGTGCATACAGTCACAAAAAATTATAACTGCTTTGCCCAATCAACCGTAGAAAGATTTATCAACCTACATTTACAAAAATCTGGTTGGGGAATAAAGATGAATTATACTTACGAGTCCCTCGAAAGTCGAGCGAGTAGGCCATCAGAAGGTATTTGTCCCACCAGGAAATTGTTCGAGACATTGCTTCAAAAGAAGATCAACATAGTTAGCAACATTGAGACTCAAATATACACAAGACAGAAACACAAAACACACAAAATAGAGATTAGCAACTCACAATTTAGTAAGCTTTTTCAACTGCCCAAGTGAAGCAGGGATAGCTCCCTTGATGGAGTTGCTTGAGATGTCCCTTTATGAATGAGAATCAAGAATCAACTTAGTAGTTCAGAAGAATCTAAATGATATGCCCATTTGATATGAAAGAACCTAACATAGATTTACGACTCTCATCATCATATTATTGAGCTTTACACCCAGCAAATAGAACACAATACGTGTGCTGGATATATGTTAAGTCAAATTCCCTGTAGTTTTTAAGGTTCAACACGACCTAGAGAAATATATATGTTTGAAAAACATTATGCTGCATCGGTGGTCAGAAACCTCTATCTAGTTATAGAGGATATTAAATGGTGAGAGTAGCTAGCCGAACATCAAATAACAGTTCCCACAGAGGCTAGGAAAACAAATCCACTTGGAAGAAGGAGGAGATAAATCACGTACAGGTTTTTCAGCGCGGACAGGTTTCCTAGTTCACTTGGGATTGTCCCACCAATGTAATTATTCTGCAAGTATCTGCAAGGAATCGAGGGCCATTAAAAAAAAGAAACAACGATTCTTGTAAACCAGCTAAACTTTTGAAACCATTGGTATATCATCACTCAAGACACATCAATATTATGCACCAACTATATAGAAGCAAATATAGAAAAACATTAGCAATTGACAGAAAAATATTATAAACTCGGAAAAAAGATAACGAAAAATTCGACCAGAAATGAAGTGTAACTACTAATCAGCATATGTACTTTCGGAAAACACTTACATTCCCTCTAATGCCGTGCAATTTCCCAATGCGGCAGGTATTGGGCCATATAAAAAATTGTTGTGAAGCATTCTGCGATGACATGGGAATACACATACGTTGAGCAGTAGAGCATATGCTAGACAGGAATAAAATTAATTTAAGGTTAGGAGCACCTACAAAAGCCTTAACTGATCCAGCATTCCAAGTTCAGGGGGTAAAGGTCCCCTTAGTTTGTGATGAGTAAGACTCCTGTACACAAGAAACTTCAGGAACCGACAATAGATGTACCACACACTAGACAAAATAAAGAATTTAAACTAAAGAAAGTTCAAACTTACAAGGCTATAACTCTTTTTGATGGCGCATCACAGGTCACTCCCTTCCAGTTACATGGATCAGGATCCTCTGGTCTCCAGTGGCCAATGACACCATCAGAACCCAAAACTCCATTTCTAAAACTCAAAAGCGCCTCACCTGGAAAAAGAAAAGGAATTAAGCCCTTCAGCAATCTGGCGGGAGTAAATGGTGATCATGACTTGTCAACGACAAAATATGGAAGATTTAAGGGAGAAAGATCACTGTACCATCGGGACTAATCGCTTCATTTAGTGCACAAAGCAATGAGATCAAAAGAAGCCATGAACAGCAGCGCTTCATCAGACAGATGCCCATTATGGCACCGTTCAAGCATAATATAGTTACTGCCGATCATCTGAAAGAACAGCCTCCGGAATGTAACATCCGTAACATATACTCAGCTGCTCCTTGACACCCTGTCTATCTTCAAGAAACAAAAAGAGACTCGTGAAGATAAAGAAAGTAATCTCATTAGATTGTATAACAAAAACAGCAGACCCCTCATTTGAATCTCTATCAAGACAAATAATTTGTATGAAGCAACACAAAAAGGAGGAATCATCTCATCTCGCACCTCTACAAAACAAGCAGCGAAAGCGCTGCAAATGAAGGTTTCAAGGAACGAAATCTCGATCCTTGGTTTGAAATCCGCCATTGTTAATTGCTAATACAAAGATGGGGAACAAGATAAGCGAAATCTGGGGATGCACCGATTGGGCAAACACAAAAAAAATTTTAAGAACTTGCGCTTTTCTTCTCTCTGACAACAACGATGATTGGATTTGATAAAAAAGTATTTATCTTTAAAAATGGGTTTTCTCAAATGATTTGGTTTTTAGAGTAGTAATGAAGAAAAGTGAGTGAGCGAGATCGAGATTTAAAAAAGCAATCTAATGGCGTAACGAATTCAGTAATAGTACAGAGTCTCTCTCAATCTCAATCTTTCCCAATAAACCCCAACTCATTCTTTAAACGAGGACCTCGGGCTGCTAAATTTAAACTGAAAAAATCACGAAATTACGAAGACACCATTGCCATTACAATCACAGCACAAGAATAGCTAAAGAGTCAAAAACAACCATTCAATAATCTTAAAAAAAAAAACGAAATCGAAAACGATTCGCCGGTTTAAATCAGACCAAAATCTCACTTTTCCCCATCCCGCAAAGAGAAATGAAAAGGAATTGGGAATTACACGAACCTCAAAATGGATCCGCGAGGAGGAAGATGAAGAAAGAATAGGACAGAGGAAGAAGACGCAATTGAGCTGTAAAGTCTTTAACTTTATTTTTTTTGGTTTTGGTTTTGGTTGGGTGTGTGATTTTATGAGAGAGAGTGAAGAGAGAGAAAGGAGAGTACTGTGCAGTAAACTCAACAAACAAAAAAAAAAAAAGAAGATGAGATACTTTGGAGAAAGGAATCGGGCTTGGTTACGAGTTTACGACCAATGAGAGAGGAGTACTGGTGATCACACGTGCCGACCGACGCGATATGATTAAATGCTATGAACGGGACAAGGGCTTTTGTGTTGGGTTTAGTTAAACATCGTTATGGGCCTAATTAAGCCCATAATTGATTTTAAAGCGTACTACTATTCACCTATTGATACAAGTGTACCATTGATTGATAATCATTTGCTTAATTGCTTTCATAATAGAACTGGACATCTACTATATTAAAAAAAGTGATTAATATTTTTTATGGGTAACACTTTTAGTGTGATCGTATATTTTATACAAAGACATGTCATTAGATTAACCAGAAGAATTGTAGAGAAAGGAACGTTGGAGAGAATGTTGTTGCTTTTGTATGTGAAAGGATCATGATGGCTTAAATTTGAGTTGTTGTTTCATGTGCTAGAGATTAAAAAAGATATCTGGGGATGGAGAGCTCGATCACGTAAGACATGAGGATGGAGTTGGAAAAGGTGTGTGGGTGGTGTTGCTTATGATGGAACCCATAAATATTATTCTACAATTCTACTAATCAATCAAAAATAACAAAGTTTCTTTTGAGATTTGAGCATTTATACTTTGCATTAGAAAAACTTTATCAGTATATTAAATTTTAAGGAAAAATCGAATTATTGCTTAAATTTTTAAGATAATAATAAATAACATTTGATTATAACTAGTATTTAAAATTGTATAATAATTAACACATGATTAAGTACTAAATTTTAAATCAATCTTTCAATAACTTCTGATTTACTTTAAAAAAAATCAACAAACTAATCAATTCATATTAGTTTATGTGTCTAATCACTAATGGTTCTTTGTTTCTATTTTAGAGGAGAAAAGATAATTCAATAAACCATGATATCTATATATATATATATATATATATTTAGATAAAAATAAAACATAATTTGTTTTTGTAAGGTTATTGTAGATTCAATTTAATTAATCTTTTCTGACATCAAAGTTTTTTTCTTTCTTAGAAATAGGTTATTAATGTAAATCTACTTTTTAATATTATACAGCATCAACAATAGGAAAATATTGTTTTTTTTTGTTTTCCTAAAAGCCTGAAACAGTTTAAAAATGCCTCTAACTCTTGTCTCAAAGTCTCAACACGTGTCAAAAGAGAAACTAAAACGCTCGTTATAAAATTTGAAATAATCGTGCGTGGACACACTCGCGCGTGAAGGGTTTTAACACCAAAAAAAAGGAAACTACACCACCGATTTAAACGTAGAAACCAAAATTCCCCCACTCTCTCTCTCTCTCTCTCTCTCTCTCTGATTACGCTCCACCCTACTCTCTTCTTTTGTCTTTCTCTCTCTCTCTCTCTCTCTTGCCGGCACACGAAGAAATTTTTTTGAAAAGAGAGAGAAAGTTTCAAGAGACCGTACGAAGAAAAAGAAAAAAAAAAACTTGAGTTGTATAGATCGATAAGATCGATAGCGTCGGAGATATAGTTTCGTGGAGAAAATGTCGGCGGAGGACGAGAAGTTGTTGAAGGAGGCGAAGAAGCTCCCTTGGGAGGATCGCCTTGGCCATAAGAATTGGAAAGTTCGGAACGAGGCTAACGTCGATTTAGCTTCTGTTTGTGATTCCATTACTGATCCTAAGGACTCTCGTCTTCGCGATTTTGGTGATTTCCTCTATACCTTGTGATTTTTTAGGGTTTTTTTTTTTTTTTTTTTTTTTTTTGTGTGTGTTTATAAATTATTGCCTTGATTATTGAATTTTGTGGGATTCAACTGTTATCCTTGTGTTCTTCTTTTTTCCATCAAAGTTTCACCCTTTGTGGTGCAGACCCAATTTGCTGGTTGCTGATTCCTATTCAAAGACTGAAACTTTGAACCCTTTAGGCTTATACTTTGTCAAAGACTTAACTTTAACCCTTTAGGTTTATACTTTGTGATGCAGACCCAATTTGGTGGTTTCTGATTCCTATTCAAAGACTGAAACATTTACCCTCTAGGTTTATACTTTGTGATGCTGGTTCCTTAGTCGAAGACTGGAACTTTGAACCCTTTAGTAAAATGTTTCTTAGTGTTTAAAACATGTAGCCTTCTTTGCTCTACTTGAAAGGGGAGNTGAGCGGGAATGTGATTCTTCCTAGGGTTTATTTGCTTTACTCTTGATTGAATTTCTGATTTTTTTTTTGATTTTTTAATTCGCAGGTCACTTGTTTAGGAAGACGGTGGCGGATTCTAATGCGCCCGTGCAAGAGAAAGCCCTTGATGCATTGATTGCGTTTTTGCGAGCAGCTGACTCAGACGCCGGAAGGTATGGTGTTGTTTTGCTTTTGTAATGGGCAGACTATTAGTAGTGTGTTTGCATGTGAATACTTAGCTTTTTTCTGCTTTTGAAGGTATGCAAAGGAAGTTTGCGATGCTATTGCGGCTAAATGTCTCACGGGTCGGAAGAATACTGTCGACAAGGCTCAAGCTGCTTTCTTGCTTTGGGTAGAATTAGAGGCTGTCGATGTTTTCCTGGTATGCTATTCATTTCTACCTTCTTGCAACTCTGCAAGGGTTAACTAATAACTAGCCTCATACACTTAACCCTTGCACTCTGATGTATGTATTGCTTCACCATCTAGTTATAGAGTTGCTTGCTAGACTGATGTATCATTGACTAGATAGGTGAGCTGACATAGCAATGAAAGTGCTTTATAACCCAGAATGCAACTATATACCCTTCTTAGAAGGAGTGCGTTAAAATATAGCTTTCTAGTGTTATGTTAGGTTTCTAGTGTAAAAGAGCATTTAAAATAACTATGACTGACATTCCCCTTGAGCATCCAGTAACCAACATTTTCAGTTTTGAGTTATTGCACCCTGTCTCATTCTGTTGGACTTCTGCTATCAATAATACATTTTTCCTGTAACATGTTGTTTTGAAGATGTCTGCTGTAGGGTCTTGTTCAAAACATCATTTGTCTTCCAGTATAAGGCGATAATAACTCCACTTGATATGCATTGTTTCAATCGTTTAAGTTTCAATTTCCCAGAAGATATATTTGGGAGTTGTATTGTATAGTTGATAGGAGAACTTCGTCTCTATAGATTTAACAGATTTGGCATGATTGTAGGATACGATGGAGAAAGCTATAAAGAATAAAGTTGCAAAGGCTGTGGTACCTGCAGTAGACGTTATGTTTCAAGCTCTAAGGTCTGTTTTCAAGTCCTTGTTAGTTTTCTCCACTGGTTCATGAAACCTTTTTTCTGAAATAACGACCCTAGTTTGTTTCTACCTTAGTGAATTTGGATCAAAGGTTATTCCACCCAAACGGATTTTAAAGATGCTTCCTGAACTTTTCGACCATCAAGATCAGAATGTCCGTGCATCTGCCAAAGGGGTGACTCTTGAGCTATGCCGTTGGATTGGAAAAGACCCTGTAAAGTCTATATTGTTTGAGAAAATGAGGGATACGATGGTAAGATTTATGTTGATCCGTACATTTGCATTAGCTATGTTGCCAAGATGATATGAACTGGATCAATTCCTCTTGCTTTTTCTTGGAGTTGTAAAACTGAAATAGAGGTTTCTAATTCTAGTCATAACAGATTGAAGATAAAACCCAGCGCCAATAAGAATCACACTCTTGGTTGTAAATTCTACCCATGATTTGAGATTTTTCCTATTAAGTTATATAAGAAAAACAGTAGAAGAAGTTCTATTTATACTTGGATTTATTCTCTTGTGCTCTTTGCAAACACTAATATTTTATTTCATTGTTGCTCTGCAAGAAAAAAGAGCTGGACGCTGAGCTTGCCAATGTTTCAGGGGGTGCCAAGCCCACTCGAAAGATAAGGTAACTACTATATACGATAACATTTGTTTTTTCCTATGTTACATCTTTATTTATTCATTGGAACTTCCATTAATATTTTTGATTTCACCGTAATCCAGCCTATGCTTTGTGAATACTCAGTGTGCTTTTGTCAAGTTTCTGAATAATTGAATTAATATGCATGAGGATTTCTTTTTGGTTTCTAGACCTTTTCGTCGCCTGCGTGAATTTTAAAGTGAAAAAGTCCTAACATGATTTTAAAAAGCTGCAATGTGATTATATCTGTATTTTAATTTTGAAGATCTGAGCAAGACAAGGAGCCAGAGGCAGAAGCTAGTTCCGATGTTGTGGGCGATGGGCCCAGTGAAGAAGCTGTTGCTGATGGTAAGTAGCTTGTACGTCAATAAATTGTTTCTTCATCAAGCAATCTTGAGAAGTCTGCTTACTTTGATTCTATTTTATCTACTCTTTACTATCAGCCCCCCAGGAAATAGATGAGTATGATCTTATGGATCCTGTGGACATTTTGACTCCTTTGGAGAAGTCTGGTTTCTGGGACGGAGTGGTGAGTTTTGGATGCTTAATGCCACATTTTAATTTATTATGTTTTATTTCTTGTGGTTGTCCTTCACTGAAATAACTTTTTATACTATACCACTTACTTCCCATATTGATTGCATTTGACACATTACACGAGCTAACGATGTATCCCTTTTAGAAAGCTACAAAGTGGTCAGAACGTAAAGAGGCTGTTGCAGAGCTAACAAAGCTTGCTTCGACTAAAAAGATAGCTCCTGGTGATTTTTCAGAGATTTGTCGAACCTTAAAGAAGGTATTTACATGTTAACATCTTAAAATCCTTTGTATGCTTTAGCTCTGTAAGTGCAGCATTATCTAATTGGTGATGAAGCAGCCTGCAAATATCTATGCTTATTGATTAATTTGAAGTTCATTCGTTTTAAAATGTTTTCTGGTTGCAATAATAGCATCAGCGCTGCTGGTGTTTAGGATTCAATGTTGCATAATTTCTTTTACTTTTAGTTTGATAATATTTGTTAATATTTCCGATTGCAGCTTATCACGGATGTGAACTTAGCTGTTGCAGTTGAAGCTATTCAAGCCATTGGAAATCTTGCACGTGGTTTAAGAACACATTTCTCTGCTAGTTCACGGTTTTTGCTGCCTGTTTTGCTTGTGAGTCATGTGGAATCTTTGATTCATAATTATTATTTACAAGAAGATGCTTCAAGTCTTTTGAGTATTGATACTCTTTTCTTAGNGAGCACGGCCGCAGGGGTATGCTTCTATCCGTATCTACAGTGTCAAATAACATTCAGTTCTTTAAAAAAAAAATAATTCCCTTTGATGGGAGATGGGTAGGGCATCTGGGATGTGGAGATGGGATGTTTGATATAGTTGGTATTAGATGCCTTGTNGCTTAGGTTGCTGACTGGGTTTTAGTCCAGCATTTGATACAAAACTTGGTGGCTGTTTGTTCCTTTGAACAGGAAAAATTGAAAGAGAAAAAGCAATCAGTCGCAGACCCACTTACACAAACGTTACAAACAATGTACAAAGCTGGGTGTTTGAATCTTGTTGACGTTATAGAAGGCAAGAGCCATTTTATCTTGGAATTTTTTTATGAAGCTCTATTGATTTGCTTATGATTGTCTTGTTTAGATGTTTGGCGACCAATTTTTAAGAATCTGTCTTTCATCAGTATTTCAACCAACTTTGCTCTCTTTTGCAGATGTTAAGACAGCAGTAAAAAACAAAGTTCCACTTGTGCGTTCTGCAACTTTGAACTGGTTGACATCCTGTCTTGAAACAACTAACAAGGCTCTTATTCTAAAGGCACACAAAGAATATGTCCCTTTATTTATGGAGGTTAGTACTTTTTGTGCCCGATGGCTCCATGTTATACTTTGTCTAGTAGTACGTAGTTGCTTAATAATGCAAGCATAGATAGATGCAACAAGTTAGTGCTACAAGTACAGATAACATATGTAATGTTGCAGTATTATGATTAGTTGGTTTAGCAATAGCATTGAGTTGAATTTTGATCGCAGTTACCACTTCTAAGTTTGAAACTAATCAATGGTTTGAACTTATAACTTAGTTGGATGCCTGGAATTTGTAATAATGTAGTGTCTCAACGATGGAACTCCTGAAGTGAGGGATGCAGCATTTTCGGCTTTGGCTGCAATAGCTAAGGTATTAGTTTTATATTGTGCTTTGTCAGCAACATATTTCCGTTGTCGTCTGTTGTATGATGTACACATGTTAGAATATGCGGATAAATGACTCTTTTACTTCATGTTTTACTATTCCCCATATGTTTATTATCTTCTGGTTATTTTAGTCTGTAGGTATGAGACCTTTGGAAAGGTCGTTGGAAAAACTTGATGATGTTAGAAAAAAGAAACTTTCAGAAATGATTGCAGCCTCTGGTGGTGGTGACTCAGCTGGTACAAGCTCAGGTTTGTGTGCTTTATTTCACACAGTCGTTATCTGAACATCAAGTTTTGTTTGCGGGCTTTTTCCCATTCTAATAGGATGCTCTTTTCATATAAAAGTGACAGTTCAGTCTTCAGTTGGGAGCACGGCCGCAGGGGTATGCTTCTATCCGTATCTACAGTGTCAAATAACATTCAGTTCTTTAAAAAAAAAATAATTCCCTTTGATGGGAGATGGGTAGGGCATCTGGGATGTGGAGATGGGATGTTTGATATAGTTGGTATTAGATGCCTTGTCTTTTCGCATCTCGTTGTCTAAGAGATTGAATGGGTTTCATGTCTCGTATCTGTTTGCCTGGTAGTTCTTTTAACATTTGTATCCACACAATAGTTATACCACTTCAAAATTATGCAGAACTCAGAAGCTTCCTTTGTAAGGAAATCAGCAGCAAGCATGTTGAGCGGCAAAAGACCTGCTCCCTCTGCTGTGAGTTTTCTCTTACATTTTTTTCTGTGACTGTTGCAACTTGCAATCATTTGAGGTTTTAGGATACTTGCGGGCCTTTTCCCTTTTTTCTTTCTGAATTCCACTATGATTTGAACATCACATTAAATGCTAACATTTTATAGCCTGCAAGCAAGAAGGTTGGGACTGGCAAACCGGGTGGAGGCAAAAAAGATGGTTCTGTACGGAGTGAAGGTTCAAAATCTGTTGAACCACCTGAAGATGTCGAGGTACATGTATATAAAATTAGAATTTGTTATGTGATTGATTGACTTCTTGCCGACTTTTATGGTGTTAATATATATATATATTTTTTTCATTTTTAGCCTGCCGAGATGGGTCTTGAAGAGATTGAAAACAGATTAGGTTCTCTTGTAAAACCAGAAACTATATCTCAGCTAAAGAGCTCTGTATGGAAAGAAAGACTTGAAGGTTTGTTGAAGGCCTGGAGGACTCTTTTACTCTCAAATGCTTTTGTCTTCATCATTAGTGCTTACTTCTTTCTATGTTTAATCTTTTTTTTCGTCTTGCTTGGGGTGGTTAATCTCATGTTGAAGTGGTTCTGCATCAAATTTCATTCCTATACATAGTATAAATCTGTTGTGCAAGGGTCCTGAATTAATATCGAAGCTCTATTTCATGTTGCCTCATATTGATTCAGTTCAAAGCTGCATTAGCGCATGTCACAGCATCTCTTTTCTATCTCTTCATTTTTTAAGTATCTATCAGTTTGACGATTTTTTCATTTTATTGCCGTGCAGCAACTTTGGCTTTGAAAGAAGAGATAGAAGGTCTACAAGAACTAGACAAGTCAGTGGAAATCTTGGTCCGGTTGTTGTGTGCGGTTCCTGGTTGGAATGAGAAAAATGTGCAGGTATGCTTGTTATTCTATCTAAATTCTTCTTATTTGTATTTTTTTTAAGAATTAACACCCCCCCACCCCCCCCACCCCCAGATTTAATTAGTAAGTACATGAGCTTATTACTTGGAATGCAGGTTCAGCAACAGGTCATCGAAATCATCACTTACATATCTTCGACTGCGGCGAAGTTTCCTAAGAAATGTGTCGTACTTTGTATTACAGGTTAGTATCGAAAAAGCTACCTTCAGTTGATGAATGCTGAATCCTGACGTCAGATTTAATTTTTTCTTAAGAATTAGTTCTAAGCTAATTTGCGTGAGTTTTTCTATTAATTCACTAGGCACTAGTGAACGAGTTGCAGATATAAAGACACGAGCTTCTGCTATGAAATGCCTTACAGCTTTCTGCGAGGCAGTTGGTCCTGGATTTGTTTTCGAAAGGGTAAGTACTGGTTTGGTCAACTTTCTTTTTAATATGATCATAATGACAATATATGGCTTTTGGTTGTAGCTTTTCAAAATCATGAAAGAGCACAAGAATCCAAAGGTTCTTAGTGAAGGCTTGTTATGGATGGTTTCTGCAGTTGATGACTTTGGTGTCTCACTTTTGAAGCTTAAGGTTCTGAAGTTTTTTCCTCTTAGAAAATTCCCAGCTCCTGAAATCCCTGTTTATTAAACTGCAGTATCTAGGTTTTTTACATTATGACCTAATGAGGTTTTTCTGTCCATTTGGCAGGATTTGATAGATTTTTGTAAGGATGTTGGGCTGCAATCAAGTACAGCTGCCACCAGAAATGCTACAATTAAACTCTTGGGTGCTTTACACAAGTTTGTTGGTCCAGGTAGCTACGAATCCATTTAAGCTGTTTTATCTTTGTCTAACTTGTGTTTTGTAGAATAACATATCTTAACACTGAATTAAACTATGTTAATTCTGTTTGCAGACATTAAAGGGTTTCTTAATGATGTCAAACCTGCACTACTAAGTGCACTTGACACCGAATATGAGAAAAACCCTTTCGAGGTATACATTTGTGTGGATTGCCTTGATTTTTGGATTTCTTGTTTTTCTTGCTGTACTTATATTCTGTTCATCAGGGGACTGCGGCTCCGAAGAGAGTTGTTAAGACGTCAGTTTCAACATCAACATCTGCTGGAGGGCTGGATGGCTTACCTAGAGAAGATATCAGTAGCAAGATTACCCCTAATCTTCTTAAGGGCTTTGAGAGTCCTGATTGGAAGGTGCTCTTTAAATTGGAAGTCTTCTTTTGTTGTCTAAACCTAACAAGTCTTCTGTGGAAACTTATTTTAAGCGGTAGAGTTAAAATTGAGTCGTTTNCAAACCGGGTGGAGGCAAAAAAGATGGTTCTGTACGGAGTGAAGGTTCAAAATCTGTTGAACCACCTGAAGATGTCGAGGTACATGTATATAAAATTAGAATTTGTTATGTGATTGATTGACTTCTTGCCGACTTTTATGGTGTTAATATATATATATATTTTTTTCATTTTTAGCCTGCCGAGATGGGTCTTGAAGAGATTGAAAACAGATTAGGTTCTCTTGTAAAACCAGAAACTATATCTCAGCTAAAGAGCTCTGTATGGAAAGAAAGACTTGAAGGTTTGTTGAAGGCCTGGAGGACTCTTTTACTCTCAAATGCTTTTGTCTTCATCATTAGTGCTTACTTCTTTCTATGTTTAATCTTTTTTTTCGTCTTGCTTGGGGTGGTTAATCTCATGTTGAAGTGGTTCTGCATCAAATTTCATTCCTATACATAGTATAAATCTGTTGTGCAAGGGTCCTGAATTAATATCGAAGCTCTATTTCATGTTGCCTCATATTGATTCAGTTCAAAGCTGCATTAGCGCATGTCACAGCATCTCTTTTCTATCTCTTCATTTTTTAAGTATCTATCAGTTTGACGATTTTTTCATTTTATTGCCGTGCAGCAACTTTGGCTTTGAAAGAAGAGATAGAAGGTCTACAAGAACTAGACAAGTCAGTGGAAATCTTGGTCCGGTTGTTGTGTGCGGTTCCTGGTTGGAATGAGAAAAATGTGCAGGTATGCTTGTTATTCTATCTAAATTCTTCTTATTTGTATTTTTTTTAAGAATTAACACCCCCCCACCCCCCCCACCCCCAGATTTAATTAGTAAGTACATGAGCTTATTACTTGGAATGCAGGTTCAGCAACAGGTCATCGAAATCATCACTTACATATCTTCGACTGCGGCGAAGTTTCCTAAGAAATGTGTCGTACTTTGTATTACAGGTTAGTATCGAAAAAGCTACCTTCAGTTGATGAATGCTGAATCCTGACGTCAGATTTAATTTTTTCTTAAGAATTAGTTCTAAGCTAATTTGCGTGAGTTTTTCTATTAATTCACTAGGCACTAGTGAACGAGTTGCAGATATAAAGACACGAGCTTCTGCTATGAAATGCCTTACAGCTTTCTGCGAGGCAGTTGGTCCTGGATTTGTTTTCGAAAGGGTAAGTACTGGTTTGGTCAACTTTCTTTTTAATATGATCATAATGACAATATATGGCTTTTGGTTGTAGCTTTTCAAAATCATGAAAGAGCACAAGAATCCAAAGGTTCTTAGTGAAGGCTTGTTATGGATGGTTTCTGCAGTTGATGACTTTGGTGTCTCACTTTTGAAGCTTAAGGTTCTGAAGTTTTTTCCTCTTAGAAAATTCCCAGCTCCTGAAATCCCTGTTTATTAAACTGCAGTATCTAGGTTTTTTACATTATGAGCTAATGAGGTTTTTCTGTCCATTTGGCAGGATTTGATAGATTTTTGTAAGGATGTTGGGCTGCAATCAAGTACAGCTGCCACCAGAAATGCTACAATTAAACTCTTGGGTGCTTTACACAAGTTTGTTGGTCCAGGTAGCTACGAATCCATTTAAGCTGTTTTATCTTTGTCTAACTTGTGTTTTGTAGAATAACATATCTTAACACTGAATTAAACTATGTTAATTCTGTTTGCAGACATTAAAGGGTTTCTTAATGATGTCAAACCTGCACTACTAAGTGCACTTGACACCGAATATGAGAAAAACCCTTTCGAGGTATACATTTGTGTGGATTGCCTTGATTTTTGGATTTCTTGTTTTTCTTGCTGTACTTATATTCTGTTCATCAGGGGACTGCGGCTCCGAAGAGAGTTGTTAAGACGTCAGTTTCAACATCAACATCTGCTGGAGGGCTGGATGGCTTACCTAGAGAAGATATCAGTAGCAAGATTACCCCTAATCTTCTTAAGGGCTTTGAGAGTCCTGATTGGAAGGTGCTCTTTAAATTGGAAGTCTTCTTTTGTTGTCTAAACCTAACAATTCTTCTGTGGAAACTTATTTTAAGCGGTAGAGTTAAAATTGAGTCGTTTAAAATTTTGTAGATGCGTTTAGAGTCAATTGAAGGTGTCAATAAAATTCTGGAAGAGGCTAATAAACGTATCCAACCAACTGGAACTGGTATGAAGTCAGAACTTTTCCCATAATTCTCTGTTATTTTAGATTTGTCATATCCAAAATGAAGTCATGATTCCTTATTGTTATATGTATATTTTTTGTCACATTCGATAGGAGAATTATTTGGTGGTCTTAGAGGACGCCTGTTGGATAGTAACAAAAATCTTGTTATGCAAACATTGACTACCATTGGAGGTGTTGCTGCNCTCTCAAATGCTTTTGTCTTCATCATTAGTGCTTACTTCTTTCTATGTTTAATCTTTTTTTTCGTCTTGCTTGGGGTGGTTAATCTCATGTTGAAGTGGTTCTGCATCAAATTTCATTCCTATACATAGTATAAATCTGTTGTGCAAGGGTCCTGAATTAATATCGAAGCTCTATTTCATGTTGCCTCATATTGATTCAGTTCAAAGCTGCATTAGCGCATGTCACAGCATCTCTTTTCTATCTCTTCATTTTTTAAGTATCTATCAGTTTGACGATTTTTTCATTTTATTGCCGTGCAGCAACTTTGGCTTTGAAAGAAGAGATAGAAGGTCTACAAGAACTAGACAAGTCAGTGGAAATCTTGGTCCGGTTGTTGTGTGCGGTTCCTGGTTGGAATGAGAAAAATGTGCAGGTATGCTTGTTATTCTATCTAAATTCTTCTTATTTGTATTTTTTTTAAGAATTAACACCCCCCCACCCCCCCCACCCCCAGATTTAATTAGTAAGTACATGAGCTTATTACTTGGAATGCAGGTTCAGCAACAGGTCATCGAAATCATCACTTACATATCTTCGACTGCGGCGAAGTTTCCTAAGAAATGTGTCGTACTTTGTATTACAGGTTAGTATCGAAAAAGCTACCTTCAGTTGATGAATGCTGAATCCTGACGTCAGATTTAATTTTTTCTTAAGAATTAGTTCTAAGCTAATTTGCGTGAGTTTTTCTATTAATTCACTAGGCACTAGTGAACGAGTTGCAGATATAAAGACACGAGCTTCTGCTATGAAATGCCTTACAGCTTTCTGCGAGGCAGTTGGTCCTGGATTTGTTTTCGAAAGGGTAAGTACTGGTTTGGTCAACTTTCTTTTTAATATGATCATAATGACAATATATGGCTTTTGGTTGTAGCTTTTCAAAATCATGAAAGAGCACAAGAATCCAAAGGTTCTTAGTGAAGGCTTGTTATGGATGGTTTCTGCAGTTGATGACTTTGGTGTCTCACTTTTGAAGCTTAAGGTTCTGAAGTTTTTTCCTCTTAGAAAATTCCCAGCTCCTGAAATCCCTGTTTATTAAACTGCAGTATCTAGGTTTTTTACATTATGAGCTAATGAGGTTTTTCTGTCCATTTGGCAGGATTTGATAGATTTTTGTAAGGATGTTGGGCTGCAATCAAGTACAGCTGCCACCAGAAATGCTACAATTAAACTCTTGGGTGCTTTACACAAGTTTGTTGGTCCAGGTAGCTACGAATCCATTTAAGCTGTTTTATCTTTGTCTAACTTGTGTTTTGTAGAATAACATATCTTAACACTGAATTAAACTATGTTAATTCTGTTTGCAGACATTAAAGGGTTTCTTAATGATGTCAAACCTGCACTACTAAGTGCACTTGACACCGAATATGAGAAAAACCCTTTCGAGGTATACATTTGTGTGGATTGCCTTGATTTTTGGATTTCTTGTTTTTCTTGCTGTACTTATATTCTGTTCATCAGGGGACTGCGGCTCCGAAGAGAGTTGTTAAGACGTCAGTTTCAACATCAACATCTGCTGGAGGGCTGGATGGCTTACCTAGAGAAGATATCAGTAGCAAGATTACCCCTAATCTTCTTAAGGGCTTTGAGAGTCCTGATTGGAAGGTGCTCTTTAAATTGGAAGTCTTCTTTTGTTGTCTAAACCTAACAATTCTTCTGTGGAAACTTATTTTAAGCGGTAGAGTTAAAATTGAGTCGTTTAAAATTTTGTAGATGCGTTTAGAGTCAATTGAAGGTGTCAATAAAATTCTGGAAGAGGCTAATAAACGTATCCAACCAACTGGAACTGGTATGAAGTCAGAACTTTTCCCATAATTCTCTGTTATTTTAGATTTGTCATATCCAAAATGAAGTCATGATTCCTTATTGTTATATGTATATTTTTTGTCACATTCGATAGGAGAATTATTTGGTGGTCTTAGAGGACGCCTGTTGGATAGTAACAAAAATCTTGTTATGCAAACATTGACTACCATTGGAGGTGTTGCTGCAGCTATGGGACCAGCTGTTGAGAAGGCGAGCAAGGTTGGTGATACATGTCAAGCATTGAAAATAATTTGTACACTGAAATATCACTGTTTGCCAGTTTTATCATATACTTGAGTTATCTACTTCAGGGAATTCTATCTGATGTTCTGAAATGTCTCGGTGACAACAAGAAGCACATGAGGGAATGCACCTTGGCTGCTCTTGATTCGTGGCTTGGTGCTGTGCATCTTGACAAAATGGTTGGTGATAATCTTTTTGAGGCTTGTCTTTTGCTTGTTGCTATAATTTAGTCAACTAAAACTATATTTTCTGTTAATGCAGATTCCTTACATTATAATAGCTCTAACAGATGGGAAAATGGGAGCAGAAGGACGTAAAGATCTTTTTGATTGGTTAACAAAACAGCTTACTGGATTAAGTGACTTTGTGGATGCTATACATTTACTGAAACCTGCAAGCACCGCAATGACGGTGACTCATCTAAAATTGTTATACCGCCTCATCTGCTTTAAACAGTGATTACGATTGTTTATAATTTTATCCTTCAATGAATCTTTCCAGGACAAATCAGCAGATGTGCGAAAAGCAGCCGAAGGGTGCATTTCTGAGATCTTGAGAGTCAGTGGACAAGAAACTGTAGGTATCTTGGGTTAGCTTGTTCTATTCAGGGCTAGAACTCAATATCTGATTAGATGTTTGTATATATATTTTCAGATTGAAAAGCATCTCAAAGATATCCAAGGCCCAGCTCTAGCTCTTGTGCTTGAAAAAGTAAGACCAGGATTTGTTCAAGGTACCTCTCCATGATCTGGTTGTCTGATTGTCATGTTTTCTCTTCTTCATTCGCTTTTTTTCTCTGTTCAAGCTAATGGTGTTGTTTTCAGAACCATTTGAATCATCAAAAGCTATGGGGGGGCCAGTGTCTAAAGGTGTTTCAAAGATTTCAAAATCAACTTCTAATGGTACCTTGAAGCAAGGAAACAGATCAGTAAGTTTCTATCTCTTAACATATATATAATTTTGTACACAATTTATAATATCTGACTAGTTTTGTGTTTCTGAAGAGAGCCGTACCAACAAAGGGCTCAAGTCTTATTACGTCTGTCCATGATATAGCTATCCAGTCACAGGCTTTGCTAAATACTAAGGACTCCAATAAGGTTGGATAAGTTTCCAAAGAATTTGTAAATATTTCCACAGGTATTGTGTAGGATGACAAAAGGTTGATTATATATATTTTTTTGTGTGTTTAAATCGCAGGAGGACAGGGAGAGGGTGGTGGTTCGTAGAATAAAATTTGAGGAGCTGCGACCAGAACAGATTCAGGATCTTGAGGTTTGATTTCTAGAGGATTTAAATGAGTTCTGCATTAGGATCATGTTATAACTAAAGTTGGGGGTTTGGTGCAGAATGATATGATGAAATTTTTTAGGGAAGACTTGCAAAAACGATTGTTGAGCCCCGACTTCAAGAAACAAGTAGATGGGCTGGAAATCCTACAGAAGGTAGCAGCTATCTTATGTTAGAATGCGGATATCTTGTGTTAGAATCTTATTCATCTGCTAGATCTTATTATTATTTATTTTTATTTAAAGTAAACTTCCCTCCTTCTCGCCGCAGGCACTTCCTTCTGTTTCAAAGGAGATAATAGAAGTATTAGATATACTTCTCAGGTGGTTTGTATTGCAATTCTGTAAATCCAACACAACCTGTCTGCTAAAGGTAAATTGTAATGTTTATTCTGCTATTGGAGTTCATGTTTGACACTGTTTTTCATGCAATAATAATGAAATTTCATTTGCTCTGGGTAAGAATAGGTGCTTGAGTTTCTTCCGGAGCTTTTCAACACATTAAGGGATGAAGAATACTGCATGACGGAAGCAGAGGCTGCAATATTTCTGCCCTGTTTGGCGGAGAAGGTTAGCCATCGGATAATAATTCAATTTCCCTTGGTGTTGGCCTCTTTATAAAAATTCCTGTTTATCTTTCTCGTTTAGAAAAATATTGGTGCTTCAGTATCTTTATATTTAACTCCCTGTCCTTGGTGCAGTTGGGGCATAACATTGAAAAAGTAAGAGAAAAAATGCGGGAGCTGATGAAGCAGATTATCCAAGCATATTCTGTGGCAAAGACATATCCCTATATTTTAGAAGGTTTACGTTCCAAAAACAACCGAACGAGGATAGAATGTACTGATCTCATAGGATATCTACTCGAGACTTGTGGTACCGAGGTAGTAGCAAAACTTGACAAATTATATGACATATCTGTTCTGTTTGAATTCTAATATACCTTTCTAAGCAGATAAGTGGACTACTGAAATACTTAAATATGGTTGCAAGCTTGACGGCCGAAAGAGATGGTGAACTCAGAAAAGCTGCTTTGAACACCATGGCTACTGGTTATAAGATTCTTGGTAGGGGAATTCATCAGCTTTTGTGAAGTTATAGTGGAAATTTTTTAAAACTTGCCATGTCTCGCAGTGATTAGTGCTCAATTTTGGCTTGTCTATGTTTCATAACCTAATAATCATGATTCTGAATCGAATTTCGCATTTGGTTGTCCATTCCCTTGAGATAATTTTGGGACTCGTTTCTCATTGTGTGGCTTGTTATTGCAGGTGATGATATCTGGAAATATGTTGGGAAGCTTACAGATGCTCAAAAGAGTATGATTGATGATAGATTTAAGTGGAAAGTAAGTTAAAATATGAACCATTTTTTGCTTCAGACTTGTATCTGTGAGTTTTATTTTTCATAGTTTGGCCATCAGATCAAGGAAATGGAGAAAAGAAGAGAAGGGAGACCTGGGGAGGCACGGGCAGCATTAAAGCGTTCTGTTAGAGACAACGGGTGCGTAGGTTACAGCATTGAGACTTTTTGGTAGCGACTTATTTGTACTTAGCATCGGCAATAAGCTAAAGTGGAAGCCAAAAAGATAATTATTTTGATGTTGGTTTTCTTAGTGATCGGGAACAGAAAGGATTCTCAGGCGTATTTAGTGTCTATAATGATTTTCTGTTTGTTTACAGACCTGAAGTGGCAGAGCAAAGTGGTGACCTTTCTCAAATAGCCCCTGGTTCTTTATTTCCAAGGTAGACATATATATAAGTTTCTGGTGTCCATGCGGCTTCTTTGCACAACTCAATATTTTTTCTCTTCCAGGCAAAGCTATGGTATTTCGGAACAAATTCTGGAGAGGAACCCAGTACCTCGGACAATTGCTGGAGTTAATGGCCCTACAGACTGGAATGAGGCTTTGGACATCATTATGTTTGGTTCTCCGGAGCAGGTTTCTGGCTTCTGTTATCCGATCTTGATATTATTTGTTTGGTCTGTTATGGAGTAGCTTTTTCTGTTTTAGGGTATTAGCATAAATTATTACTTGATGTTATTATTATAGTAAGTCAATTATCTACTACAGAGACTTAATAAAGGTCCATAGAATACATGTATGTTTGATTTGGTTGTGAAGGGACGTTGACCAATTTTGTCATTTGGAAACTGAGGTGATGCATATTTGAAGATCCTGCAAGTGTTGATTTAATTTTGTATTTTCCTCTTTTCTTATGTGTTGCAGTCGGTTGAAGGGATGAAAGTTGTGTGTCATGAGTTGGCACAGGCTTCTAATGATCCTGAAGAGAGTGCAATTGATGAACTTGTGAAGGATGCTGATGGACTTGTTTCATGCTTAGCAAATAAGGTCTGCCTGATAAACTTTCTTTGTCCATTTGTCTTGCAGAACTCCAATAAAAGTTTCTGCTGACCACCACTCAATTATGTTTTATATTCTGTTAGGTTGCCAAAACATTTGATGTTAGCTTAATGGGAGCTTCATCGAGGTCATGTAAATATGTTTTGAACACACTTATGCAGGTAACTCCGTTTGAATTTGTGATGCTGCTTTTCTTCATTAGATTGTTAGCTCAATTAGGTTTGTTTGTGAAGCTTATTACTCACAAGTATGTATTGTTGCAGACATTCCAAAATAAGAAGCTTGCCCATGCAGTCAAAGAAGGGACTCTTGAAAGCCTTATAACAGAGCTCTTGCTTTGGCTTCTGGATGAAAGAGTTCCACGTATGGAAGATGGCAGCCAACTTCTGAAAGCTCTGAACGTTTTGATGCTTAAGATCCTGGTTAGATATTCCTCCCATGCTAAAGGATTTCATCATATGTGGCTATGAAGTTCTCTGACTTCCTCTCCTTTTTTTTTTTATTATATTCAGGATAATGCAGATCGGACATCATCGTTTGTGGTCCTTATTAGCTTGCTACGTCCTCTTGATCCATCTAGATGGCCTTCACCTGCTACGGCTGAAGTATATGCTGTCCGGAATCAGAAATTCTCTGATTTGGTAGTTAAATGCCTTATTAAACTTACAAAGGTATGATTTCTACAAAATAATTGTTAGGAGAATCATTGTTCGAATAACTTAAGTAGTTGTTACATACCAGTCCTGCTGTTTTTTGTTGACGTGCCTTTCCTACTTGCTACGATCAAAGTGTCAAAAAAAAACTTGTATTGTATATCTGATTATTGCTTGTCTATGTTTAGCTCCTCCAAAGCACCATATATGAAGTTGATCTTGATAGGCTTCTTCAGAGTATCCATGTATATCTGCAAGAGCTGGGAATGGAAGAGATACGTAGGAGGTACATCTCCTTAAATGCACTTATAAATTTTACAAATATTAGTCTGTTTATTTTTTTGGAGATTTTCCTACTTGCCATTACTAATTCATTCTCGTTTTGTTCTTGGTTGGGATTTTTTCCAATGAGAAGAGCTGGGGCAGATGATAAACCTCTGAGGATGGTGAAAACTGTTCTACATGAACTTGTTAAGCTCCGGGGAGCCGCAATTAAGGGTCACTTGTCTCTTGTCCCTATTGACATGAGGCCACAACCCATTATTCTCGCTTACATCGACCTGAACCTTGAGGTGAGATCTTAGTCTTATAACTTTCTCTCCAGAAATCTTGACAAATTGCTGAAGCTGAGGGTTTGATCAAAGAGCGCATCCAAACCATTTGGTGTACTACCTCTCTTGATACTTAACTTGAAAGATCATATGTACTAAATTACTTGGTCGAATAATATATCTGAAAAAGTTACTTCCATTTTGTAAGAGAAATTCAGACGTCATTGGTAGTAACTATTTAAATACTTGCAGACTTTAGCTGCAGCAAGAATGCTAACCGCAACAGGTCCTGTGGGTCAAACTCATTGGACAGATTCAACAGCCAATAATCCTTCACCTCCCGCAAATTCTGCTGATGTTCAGTTGAAGCAAGAGCTTGGGGCGATTTTTAAGAAAATTGGGGACAAACAAACTTCCACAATTGGTCTTTACGACCTCTACCACATCACTAAGTCATATCCAAAGGTATATATGACTTTGGATTTCAAGTATTTGTGTATCCTGTTCTTAATCAACACACGGCCATTCGAGCCACATTGTATGTACCTACAAACTGATGTCAATGCTTGTAGGTTGATATCTTTTCCCAACTTCAAAATGCTAGTGAGGCGTTTCGTACTTACATTAGAGACGGTTTGGCCCAGGTTTGTAACAAATCTCCTGGCTTCTACTATCATTGCCCTTATAGCTTCAGTGTTTTGAGTCTTTAAGTTTTGCAATCGATTTTTAGGTTGAGAAGAATGCAGCTTTGGGGAGAACACCTTCAAGCCTACCGTTGTCAACTCCTCCCCCTTCTTCCTTGGCTCTCCCATCTCCTGATATTCCTTCCTTGTCGTCTTTAGATGTGAAGCCTCTGATGAACCCTAAATCTGAGTCATACACCGACGACATCCGAGCCAATAACATGAATCCTGGAGGTACTTTCCTCGATCCTGATCCTTCTTTTTTCTTCCTTGTGGTGTTTTATTCATATCTGTTAGAAAAAAAATCTATGACAGTGATGACTGGGACGCTAGATGCAATCAGAGAAAGGATGAAGAACATGCAACTTGCTTCATCAGGAACCCTCGAGTCAGTAAGCAAACCGCTGATGCCAACAAACGAGAACTTATCAATGAACCACCAGACCATTCCCCAGAGCCAAATGGGACCAGAGAGTCCGCACTCACACCCAGTGGTTCTCCCAATGGATGAGAAAGCATTGTCCGGTCTTCAAGCCAGAATGGAGAGGCTCAAAGGTGGATCACTGGAACATATGTAGAAACTAGAGACCCCAAGCTTTGGAGTCTAAAGTTACAAAGCAAGAGCGCCATTTTTGTTACTTCTCTCGAATTAATGTAGTGTTAGTAGACTAGTAGTAGTAAAGCACTCTTTTAAATATATATATATACATACATGTAAGAGGAGAAATATTTATGGCGAAGATGGTACTGCGGCTAATAGAATTGCATGGGAGTTAGGTGTGTATAGTGGTTGGAGAATATAACGAGTGTGTGCGAGATTCTTTTTAAGATGAGACCAAATATTATTCTTTCTCTGTTTACAGTTCTATTTTCATTCGCGAGTGAATTATTTAGACCTTTTCACAACCACCCGTAACATCTTGCATTACGAGATGCCTGATGATATGATATCCCTCGAATTTGTTTAGATTATACGATTCTTATGTAGTTGACATATCTTCTGTAATCTGTATTGTGCAGCGTTAGTTTTATTCCATACGAGCGGAATAATATTTGGTCCTACTTCCCAAATCCCCATCTAATCAATCATCTATGATCCTAGTTCCTAACTAAGCAAGGTCATTCATTCACTCATTTGTATAATTGAACTTAAACCGAGGATTTAAAAGACTAAACCGAAAAGTGGTTAAATAAATTTTAATAAAACGAAGACATTGGGCTTAATTAAGTCAAAACCGATTATTAAAAAAGGAAGAAGTTGGCGTAGTCTAAACGCTGACCTTCTTTGGCAGTGGGATATATATAAACCCAGGCAGCATCACGCACTAAGAATCCGAGAGAGAAGAAGAAGAGAGCCTAATAAGGAGAAGATTTTAATCAGTCGCCACAAAAAAAAAAGAAAAAAGAAAGAGATGCAGATCTTCGTCAAAACCCTCACCGGCAAAACTATAACCCAAGAGGTCGAGAGCAGCGACACCATCGACAATGTCAAAGCCAAAATCCAGGTTTATTTTTAGGGTTTCTTTATCCCCTCAATCAATCTACTGTTCCTACTTCCTCTTACTCGAATTATGTGTCTTGAGTGTTTGTTCGATTAGCGATCTGATTATATTCTCCGCCTTTCGAAGTTAAAAACCCTTGAAATTTGAGGATTGTTTCGAGTAGTAATCTTGATGTGAATTGTTTTGTTTGATCTTTATTTAGGTCTAGGCTTAGTTTAAAGAGTTTTATAAAAAGTTTTTTGATGAAGCTGAGCTCTGCTTTTTTTGTTTGTTAAATCTTTTGTTTTGGGTTTTGGGTTTTACAGGACAAAGAGGGTATACCACCTGATCAACAAAGGCTGATATTTGCTGGTAAGCAACTCGAAGATGGACGGACCTTAGCTGATTACAACATCCAGAAAGAGTCTACTCTTCATCTTGTCTTGAGGCTCAGGGGTGGAACCATGATCAAGGTCAAGACTCTCACTGGCAAAGAAATCGAGATTGATATCGAACCTACCGACACTATTGATCGCATCAAGGAACGCGTTGAAGAGAAAGAAGGCATCCCTCCTGTTCAACAAAGGTATATAACATTCACTTAAGTCTTTTGTTATACAGCCATGTGCATTCAATTGAATCTGTTCTGGTTATCTAGCTGACTCGATTGCTCAGACCACAACTAGTTACAGTTTAGTATATTGCATACATGTTATACACTTCTTAAGCCATTATACAACTCTGGTCCTCATATCTTACTTAGTTGGATTATATCTTATTGTTGTGGTTATGTTTTCAGGCTCATCTATGCGGGAAAACAGCTTGCTGATGACAAAACGGCCAAAGATTACAACATAGAGGGTGGCTCTGTTCTTCATTTGGTTCTTGCTCTTAGGGGTGGTCTTCTCTGATCTGAATAAATAATGATTCAACAAACATCTTCCCGCTCTCTCTCTATTTTCCTGCTAATGTGGATTTCATGATATAAGAATGGATATTGAAAATTGGAATGTTATGATATGATGTTCTCTTTACTTGCGTTTGGATCATATTGCTTCTATTTTTCACTCTCTACACTTATGCATCACCCGTACGGTGAACCTACTTTGTTATGGTTCTTTGTTAGATTTAACTAAGTCGATTGATTGAGTGTTCGATTTTAAAATTGTTGTCTAAGCTTTCAATTCGTTTACTTGTACCAGTTACTCAGTTTAGATCCTAAGATTCACATGTAGAGTACTCCCATGAGGCCATAACAAACTAGAAACAGGAAACATTTAAATAAGAAAGGTAAATGAGAAAAAGGTGTTGTTATTTGTTAATAAGAAGCATTGCTTCTACTAGTATTATTTTTCTTTTCTCATTCATTATTGCAACCACTGTCTTTTCGAACTTGGTGACAATCTTTAGTACTACAAAACAAAAGATTTTGACCGGTCCTCGCTCTCATCCTTTTCTTCTCCCCCTTTCTCCAACACTTGTTTATTTCTCTTTCTAGTTCTTGAAAATTCAAGATTCAAAGGCACACGTATGGCTACCTCTTGGTAAATCCATAAAAAGGCACACATATGGCTGAACCATCGGGTGGTGGAGCCAGAGAGATGGTTATGAGAGAGTATAGGAAAGGAAACTGGACTGTGAGTGAGACCTTGGTGCTCATAGAAGCCAAGAAGATGGAAGAGGAGAGACGTGTGCGGCGGTCGGAGAAAAAACCGGAAAACAGAAACAAATCTATGGAGCTCCGGTGGAAGTGGATAGAGGAGTATTGTTGGAGAAGAGGATGTCAGAGGAACCAGAACCAGTGCAACGATAAGTGGGACAATCTCATGAGGGGTTACAAGAAGATCAGAGAGTACGAGAGATCAAGAATAGAATCTTCTTTTAACACCGGCTCTTCTTCCTCTCGGCCGGCGTCATACTGGAAGATGGAGAAGAGTGAGAGGAAAGAGAGGAGCTTGCCGAGTAATATGTTGTCTCGTATATACGACGCTTTGGCTGAGCTTGTCGAGAAAAAGACTCTTCCATACGGTAACGGTGGCCAGATCCTAAGAGTGTGCCAAGGATTTGTAGCTCCGATGATGGCTCAGCCGATGCATCAAATCCCGACTACTATTGTGTTATCTCTTCAGTCACCACCGCCGCAACAACCTCTAGTCTTATCACATCCTCCACCGCCTCAACCTCCACCCTTCACATTTCACGCTGAGCCTATACAGCCCACAGTAGGTACCGTTTCGTTTTATCTCTCTTCTTAACTCATAACAATGAAGTAGTACGAGTGAGTATTCAGACTAACAAAAGTGAGTATTCAGACACATCAGCGGCGAAGCGAAGGAGAACAACAACGCCGGGAGAAACGACGACCGCGCAAGGAGAGAGTGAGGATGCGGAGGTTATGGTTGGAGCGGCAATATCGAGAAGCGCGTTGGTGATCGCACAAATGATAAAACAGAGTGAGGAGAGACAAGAGATGAGGCATAAGGAAGTGATGAGGCTGCAAGAGAGAAGACTAAAGATGGAGGAATCGAAAGCTGATATAAACAGACAATGTATGAGTGGTTTGGTGGACGCCATTAATCAACTCGCAACTTCCATTCTTGCTTTGGCTTCTTCTTCGTCTTTGCCATAACAAATCACAATCATCAAGGAGGTCTACCATTAAAATTGTATTGACTAGATGTTTTAGTTAAGTTGATGATTAGTTAGGATGTAGATATGTAAATATATGAATCTTGATTTGTAACTATGGTAGCATTAGCATATAAAGTATAGACCCATCAACTATGCTAGCTTGTCATGGAGTAATTAATGGATCATTTAATCATGCAGTTAAAAAGTTGTCTTTAACGTTGATGATGGAATGTGGAGTTTGGAAGTGTACGCGTTAGTGAGGCTAGTGGTAAAAGGGTGGAGGTAGATTTAAGAGAGAGTGTGGTCAAAGGATTATTATAGTGGTCAAAGAGAGGTCGAAGGGAAAATATTATTATTGGTGGGTGGGTTAAGTGTTTTTTTCATCTCTATTCTTACCTTTTACTGCATATCACATTATCACTACAAAAGCTTCTCTGTGTCACAAGGACCCTGCCCTTATGGGTGGGTAGGGTAGGCTTTCTTTATAATAGAACGTGAATATGAATCGAATATAGTTGTCTCTATTGCTCTTTAACCGTTTTCCATAACCGGAAAACTAAAATGAAGATCACTTATTAAAACCAAAATGCTCACCGTTTTCTGCATTTAGATATCGATGTATTAATTCTACTTTCTAATGTAAATCTTTTAGGATAATAATTTACGTTATATATTAATCAGAAAGACGAATGTAAAAAACAATTTCATTGATCTCAATATGAATTATGAAAAAATATATAACTCACTAAATGTAAAACAATCTCTTTTCATTTTTAGTCTGACCACTAAACTCCTAATTAACTAAAAGGTTTACTAGTCTAGTTAGCTCTTTGCGAAGATCACAATTCTGAGTGCTCTAAACGATATTTCTTTCATCACAGGATTGTTTCTCAATGAACTTTCATTTCACTTAATTTTTTACTATTCTTTTGTAATTAACAATTTTCTCTTTTCAGAGAAAAAAAAAAATTAATGGTTTGGATCTCTGACACTCATGAATACAAAGGTTTCGAATCAAAAAATTATCTTCCATAGATATAGTTTTCTCAAAGGATTGGTATGTGTATCTGACATATAGATCAGATACCATATAAACTATTATTAACATAGTTTTGAGAATGTTTTTTTAATAAGTTTACAAAAACAAAATAGTAAAGATGTGTATTTATTAAAAAGCTTGTCATTTATGTAAAAGAGTGTAAATGTCGTGTCTACAGTTTTCCAACGTGGTTCGCGTTAAGTAGTTATCAGTTTTTTTGGCCATTAACCATAATGTTGATGGATAGCCAACGAATATTTTGTAACAAATAATTTAAAGAGATGAAGAAGAAAACAAAAGAATTTGAGAATAATTCATACAATAAAAAACAAAAAAAAAAAATGACAACGAAGAGCTTATTAGCAGCTTAGCCCCACTTGGCCTATTGAGAAATATCCAGTTGGACTCTTCGAAAGAGAAACGACGAGAGAGCTTTTATCGACCACGAAGCAGAAGACTATTCGTGGAAGAGACTGACTCACTTGTGGTTGTGGAGAGAGAGAGAGAGAGATCATATTCCCCAATGTCTCTTCACCGTCTCCTTCCTCACGACACGTTCTCCTCCTCTCTTGGCTCACTGGTTCGTTCGTTCCCCCTCATTGACGAATGTTGCATTTTGCTTGTTACCTACGACTGCTTTTGATTCTCTCTTTTTTTGTTATTACCATTTTTTTAATCTGGGTTTCTTGCTATTGACTTCAATTTGGACTTTTCTTTACAAAAGGATTGATTTTTATCTTTGGGTTACTGTTGATTTTGACTAATTTGTGGTAAACACCATTTCGTCTCTCTTGTTTCTTGCTTACTACATTGCTTTAGATCTGATCTAATCCATCTTGTTCTAAATACCTAATCTTTTATCTGGTTACTTCTCCTAGATTTGCGGATTCAATAATTTTTGTTTTGTTTGTTTTAATCGTCTTCTCTTTTACCTCTCATTGAAGTCTCAAGTTGGAAGTTCTAAAGCATCCGTGGCATTATTCAATGCCGTCAAATCTTTTCCTACATTTGGAGATATCATTGCTCGAATTGGACTATGGTGGGAGCAAATCAGGGCTGTTGTTGTTGTACCTGTCTTCAAGTTCCTGGTGGCTATATGCTTGATCATGTCTGTTATGCTCTTCGTTGAGGTTATGTACATGGGAATCGTCGTTCTGTATGTCAAGTTGTTCAAGAGAAAACCTGCGAAGATTTACAAATGGGAAGCTATGGAGGATGATGTTGAGTGTGGCAGTGCTACCTACCCTATGGTTCTTGTGCAAATGCCTATGTACAATGAAAAAGAGGTGAAAACAATCTAAAGCAGCAAGCCAGCAACCAGCTGCCAGCAACTATTTTTTTTTCCAGTGATTGGTTTGTGAATCGAACTCATTTGGTGGGATGTTGTTGTGTTTGGTAGGTTTGTGAGCAATCAATTGCAGCTGCTTGCAAAATCTCGTGGCCATCGAATCGTATGATAATTCAAGTGCTTGATGATTCTACAGATCCAGCCAGTAAGGTCCTTGTAAACCTCTATCGACACTTGTCCTTTTTTCATCTAAGGGTCTGTGTTTTGGCCTTATGATTTTGTGTTCCGATAAAGTAAATTCCTTAACATTTTGGTTATGTGGCAATGATGGAAGGAAACAGGAATTGGTGAAAAAGGAGTGTGAGAGATGGTCTAAAGAAGGCGTCAACATAACGTTTGAGATTAGGGACAACAGGAACGGATACAAAGCTGGTGCTCTGAGAGAAGGAATGAAGCATAGCTATGTGAAGCAGTGCGACTATGTTGCTATCTTTGATGCTGATTTCCAGCCTGATCCTGACTTCCTCCTCCGCACTGTTCCTTTCTTAATTCACAATGCCAAGTTAGCACTTGTACAAGGCCGGTGGGAGTTTGGTAACATTCCTTAAGACACCTTTCTCTTTCTTTTTTTTCTTCACAAATCTATAATTGGTAAATGAGAGTTTGCTTTTGCTAATAATCTCAGTGAACGCGGATCAGTGCATGATGACGAGATTGCAGGAGATGTCTTTAAGTTACCACTTTACAGTAGAGCAGCAAGTTGGATCTTCAACATTTGCTTTCTTTGGGTTCAACGGTATTGATTATGGCATTCTCATTTTGCTTTTCTTTTTCTTCTCAATGAAGCTTCTGTTTTAAATTGTCTGAAACTATTACAGGAACAGCAGGTGTCTGGAGAATCTCAGCGCTGATTGAGTCAGGGGGGTGGAATGACCAGACAACAGTAGAAGACATGGACTTAGCTGTACGAGCTACACTAAGAGGCTGGAAGTTGCTATATATCGATGATCTCAAGGTATAGATAGAAGGATTCCTCTCCTTTGTTGGTTTCTTTGGTTGGACGTTTTAATTTTGAAACATTTTTACAATGCATAATCTGTAGGTAAAAAGTGAGTTGCCTTGCTCCTTCAACGCCTTGCGTAGCCAGCAGCATCGATGGACTTGTGGCCCTGCGAATCTATTCAGGAAAATGGCTGGAAAAATACTAAGAAGCGAAAATGTTTCTCTGTGGAAGAAGTTGTATATGTTGTACAGCTTCTTCTTCATCCGGAAGATCGTGGCTCACGTCCTCACATTCTGCTTCTACTGTGTTATCTTGCCAGCAACTGTTTTGTTCCCAGAAGTCACAGTTCCGAAATGGGCTGCGTTTTATCTTCCTTCTCTGATCACTCTCTTTATCGCAATCGGTAGACTAAGGTGTCCTCTTTTACTCTTTCTATATAACTTATCGTCTTTCCTCTCTCTTGTCACATTATTAATCCTTTATTATGTTAACAGATCAATCCACCTATTGGCATTCTGGGTTCTGTTCGAGAATTCAATGTCCCTGGTTCGAACAAAGGCTCTGGTCATGGGGCTGTTAGAAACAGGAAGAGTACAAGAATGGGTTGTGACGGAGAAATCAGGTGATGCCCTCAAGACGAAGCTGATTCCACAAGTACCTAACGTCAGATTCAGAGAGAGGTACGTAAACAAACATTTCTTTCAAACTGAAGCCTTAACCGAGTCAGAGCGTAAACTGATGGATATTATAATCTTGTTGCAACCAGGGTGCACTTGCTGGAGCTACTGGTTGGAGCTTACCTGTTGTCCTGCGGAATCTACGACATCATCTACGGGAAGAACACACTATATGTATACCTTCTATTTCAGTCATTAGCCTTCTTCGTTGTTGGTTTTGGATATGTTGGCAAATATGTTCCTGCTTCCTCCTCTTAACACAGATAGGAACCAAAGAGTCACTCTCAATATGTTTTAGAAATTTTTTTGTTGATATCATATTGAGAACAAAGCCTATGCCAATATGGACAAAATATGTCACTTGCGTTTTTTTTTGTTGTTGTTGTAAAGAACGAAGCTCAAATGTGACCAATACATATGCCCCTCAAAATATTTGCTTGAGTCGTGGCTTCATAATGACTACAGATTAGAAAGTTTGAAGTCTACACTATTTATGGCTGAGGTTTAATTGAATAAGCATATCCATTTGTCCTCTTCTTGAAACGTCCGGCCATGGCTATGTCCCTTCTGTTTCCGAGCTATCCTCTTCAATCCTTGGGCAGAAGCAACAGATGGTTCCCGGTTGGAACTAGATCAAAACCTATTTGTTTAGCACTGACCAGAGCCCAAACAAGCGATGGTGACCAAGAGGAGAATGTAGTGATCGTCGGCGCCGGGATTGGTGGACTTGCCACCGCCGTTTCTCTTCACCGGTAAGTCCGAATTATAAAAATTGGTTCTTTGAATTTTCTTGAAACTCAAGAGCCACTGAACTGGAGACTTTGTTGACGGGTTTAGGCTAGGAATCGGGTCGGTCGTGCTGGAGCAGGCAGAGTCGCTTCGGACGGGAGGAACATCGCTGACGCTATTCAAGAATGGTTGGCGCGTTCTTGACGCCATCTCTGTTGGGCCTCAACTCCGAACGCAGTTTCTTGAAATCGAAGGGTACAGTTCTTTCTGCCCGTATTGTAGAGATCATAACTATGATTCGGTCTTCTAAATATGTGACAACAGTGATCCAATAAGTGAAATTTGTTCTTGGTTTTACTTTACTTTTACCTGAGTTTGTTGGTATGATCAGCTGAGCAGGATGGTAGTGAAGAAGGAAGATGGAAGTGAGCTTCGTTCTTTCAAATTCAAAGACGAAGATCAAAGGTAACTACTTCAAAACTTGTTGGATAATAAAGCATTTCACTTGATTCATGTCTGTAGAAGTAACCAAAGCATATGTCTTGTATAGCCAAGAAGTTCGGGCAGTGGAGCGGCGGGTACTCTTGGAGACACTTGCAAGCCAGCTTCCTCCACATGCCATTCGGTTTTCCTCAAAACTGGAAAGTATACAAAGCAATGCCAATGGTGACACCCTCCTTCAACTTGGAGATGGAACCCGGTTGCTTGCAAAGGTATTGTTCCATGAGCTCTTCTCTTAAGGCTCCGAGCATAGAATTATGTGTTTATAAAGTAAATCAGACATCACTATGCACTAAGCTATTATGATAACCAGAAGATATGTGCCTTGGCTGATTTGATGATGTATGTTCTTTGAATAGATTGTTATTGGTTGTGATGGTACCCGGTCTAAAGTTGCAACGTGGATGGGGTTTAGTGAGCCGAAATATGTTGGTCATTGTGCTTTCCGTGGCCTCGGGTACTATCCAAATGGACAGCCATTTCAGAAAAGGGTGAATTACATATACGGTAGAGGGCTTCGAGCTGGATATGTACCTGTATCTGCAACAAAAGTATACTGGTTCATTTGTTTCAACAGCCCATCTCTAGGTAGATTTTTACACCATTCCACAAAGATAACTCCCTTCTTTCATTTCCTATATCATTAATCTTGAGACATCCATGCAGGGCCAAAAATTACAGATCCAGCTATCCTAAAGAAACAAGCAAAAGAGATGGTTAGTACCTGGCCTGAAGATCTGCAAAACCTCATCGATCTAACACCTGATGAAACAATCAGCAGAACTCCTCTTGTAGACAGGTGGCTATGGCCTGGAATTGCTCCTCCAGCATCAAAAGGCAGAGTGGTTCTTGTTGGAGATGCTTGGCACCCAATGACTCCAAATCTTGGACAAGGTGCTTGCTGCGCCTTGGAAGATTCAGTTGTTCTAGCTAATAAACTTGCCAGTGCAATGAACGGAGGGAGTGAATCAGTTGAAGCAGCAATGGAATCATACGGGAGTGAAAGATGGTCTCGAGCATTCCCGTTGACAGTACGTGCAAACCTAGTCGGAGCACTCCTGCAATGGGACAATCCTCTAGTGTGTTCCATTAGAAACAATATCGTCATACCAAAGTTAGTGAAGCTTGGACCAATGCTTGAACACACAAACTTCGAATGTGAACCTCTCTATGATAGTTCAAAAATCTGATCTTGTCTGTATAGTAAGATCTTAAAACCATATGGTTCCATTGGATAGAAGATAAATATATAAAACTATGTGATTTAATGTAAAAGAATAATACAATGTTGTGTAATTGTCTAAACAAGAACAGAGTAAAGCTTGAACAGAGTAATCAAACTCTGTAATCTTCACTGTTTGATCATTGCTACTGCGAACAAAATCAAACCAAAAAAAAGGAAACGTAAATTACAACAGAGACTATACTATAGGGTTAGGTTTCATTAATCGAAATTGGATTAGAAAACAGCCAGAGTATGACGGCGCAGAGGATGAGTACGATTGGAATGAAGTGGATAGCATTCTCGGCGGATCTGAGTCGCGATTTGTTCTTCTTCTTCTTCCCTGGATGAGAGCTTGGATCGTACCTAGGCAGAAGAAGCTGATCGTCATCTGAATCTTCAGCGGTTTGAATTCGTGGCGGTGGAGAAGGTGGCGGTGACGGAGAACTCGCTGAGAGTTGGTCGGAAACTATGGAGGCGCTCGCCGATCGACGCATCTTCTTCTTTTCACACACTTTACGCGCTTCACAAGGAGAAAACTTCTATATATAGAATGAATTTGATTATTGAATTGACATTTTTACCCTTTGAATGTCAAACCTTACGCGTTCTTCCCGGCAAAATCTTACCAATTAATTGTGTTATTTATTTAATTTGGTATATACAGTAAAACCTCTATAAATTAATAATGTTGGGACTAAAACATTTTATTAATTTATAGTGATATTAATTTATCTATAAATTAATAATTATTATTTTATAGTGTAAATTAATAATTATTAATTTATAGATATATTTTTAATTGTTTATTTTTTAAAAAATTATGAATTGGAACAACTATAGCAAAATAAGATTAAACTTTCGGATGTTATAAATTTTATGGTTTAGGAATTGAACTTGTAATATTTAGAAAGCACTATTTACAATAAATTACAAATATTATAGACAAATTGACTTATACACATGAGACACATAAATTCAAATCTATGAATAATAATATCAATTCTCCTATTTTAATAATCTGTCAAATTATCAAATTGTAAATGATGCATATCTAAAAATTAAAACTTTAAATTTAATTATTTGTATGACATGTTATAAAATATTTTAGAGATATCATTATAGGTTGAAAATACAACATTACAATTGTTCTATAGAATTGAGCTTTAGGAGAAACATACACTATTATATCAGTATATATATATATATATATATAAATTTACATAATTATTAATTTATGATATTATTGGGACCATATTTTATAAGGAGATTTCGAAAAAATTATTATCTTATTATCTTATCGAATATTGTTAATTTTTATACTGGCCCGACTTGGGACCAGCAAAATTTATTAATTTATAGTGTTTATTAATTTATAGAGTATTAATTTATAGAGGTTTTACTGTATAATTAAATTTTTTAAAACATAGAAACGTTTTGTAATACAATGTGTTACACACACACACTCTTTTGAAATCTTTACTTGCCAACAAATGGCGGGAACTGGATGACATTTTATAATGGTTGTGGTTGGAGCAAATTCACAATGTTTGAACCTTCTTTACCTCTCCAATTAGTCTTGGTTTCTTGTGTAGAAGTATTATCGCGATTGGCAAGATTGTTTCGACAAGATCAGAAGATATGGATTTCGTTTCAAAGTCATAATGTAGTAAGGTAACACAATATATATTTCCGTTAGTATGTATTTGAAAGATTGTTGATACTATCTTACTACTCATCATTATGCTATTTGGCTCTTTTAGAATTTTCTTGGATTCTTGATTCTTCTCTTGTATAGAATTATCTTCTGGTTTTATATTGAAATTAGAGATATCCTTCCATTTTATGTGATTTTATAAAACCTTTTTTTTTTTTGTAAACCAAATGCTTATATTAAAATGATTAATTTTAAAATGATTATCAAACCGAAGGGAAAAAGTTTACAAACGAAACTATTTTATTGGACTTATATTGGGCCAAATTATTTTCATAATTATGAAGTTTAACAATATTAAGGTCCAATCGTACATTATTTTAGGGTTTTTCGGATATTATTCTATATAAATATGCTATAAAGATTTTGGAGAAAGCATGCCGTCAACATCGAAAGTGAAGCTTCTAGCTACTAAAAGAGAATCTCTCTGATACTAACAAAGCTTCTTCACTCCGCTGTGCGAAACAAAAAAGTAAATCAAAATCTCTCTTTTATAAATTTGTTTTAAGATAGATGAAATCGTTGTAGATATATATTATATTAAATTCGCATCGTTAGATTTAATAGATTATGGTTTATGAACATGAGCAAATATCAGCAAATATGTATCCTCTTGTTTTCTCCTCTCTCTTTTTTTCCTTCATCCATTAATTTTTTTTTGTTTACAAAATTTACGATAAAGTTCAATCCATCTCATTTGATTGTCACTTGTGAAGTTGCATATAAGTTTTATGATAAAGTTCTATCCATCTCAAAATCTTGTTGTGAAGTTGCATATACTTTTGTGATGAAGCGCCACTAATGAGAGAAGAGTTAACATCAAAAGATGAGACTTCTTCGGAATGTGTCTTTTCGTAGTCATATTAATGGACATATATTATGTGTTTGCATATTTACCATTTTTCTATAAGTATTTTCAGCGTCAACCAATTTTTATTTTTTTGGATATATTGCCTGACTCGGAAATTGATTTCAATAATAATAATAAGTATTTTGTGTGATTGCAAAAAAAAAAAAAAATGTATTCTGTGTAGATAAGTGTTTTTTTTTTTTTTTTGAATTTATGAAGTTCTGTAAACCAAAGATGCATGGTTAGATGATATTCTCGATCGGAGTTTCGCCTATGATCTACAACATGTTTCGTTGATTTTTCTGATATTTCTCCTAAATATACTGCGTCGATAACACTCTAATTCAATATTTATGGTCATGGCATGCTCGTAGATTAATCAAGCAGATGGCTAGTACGTCCCAACCGGAGAAGGAAGTGGTAGTGATTTCTTCTGATGACGATGATGATGACAATGGTGATGATGATGCAAATATCATTAAATATATCAAACCTGTCTCAGTATACAAAGAACTTCGAACTCGCTCAAAAAAGAACGTATGCATTCTCTTTTTTAATTTCTTTCTCAAACATTTTTTAATATATATATTTTCTAGCTCATCAGAACAACTCTAATCTCTTGAACTGTGCTATAGCAATTGTTCTTCATTCTTCATGTGCAAATTTTGATTCCTTTTGACTAATTAGAAAATAGTATAATTTACAGGAAATCTATTTTAATTTTGTATTTGTATCCACATTTCCTGTTTTGTTATTAATAAAATTTTCTTTGTTTATGCAGCCATATTTACGTCGAAGGTGTTTGAACTACATAATCAAAGGGAAGAAAAAAAAGAAGTATGAATCTCTTCATTCATTTTAACTTTGTCATTTTTCTATATGCTTTCAGAAGTGATTTTATTTCAAAAAAAAAAGAAGAAAGTTCTCAAAAATACCATTTTTTATGTTTTGTTTTCAAAAATCCTTCATAAACTAGTGGTTGGAACTAAATTATGTTCTGGTGGTATTTTAGCATAGTTCTCTTCTCTTTCTAGTACATGGAGGACTTCTTCTCTGCTCATGCTACACTTGTATATTTTGCTTAGGTCAAATTCAAGAGTGACAATAAGATTCAACTATAGGGATGTGAGAAACAAAAAAACACTAAAAGCTGAAGGTGAATCTCTTTAATTGGTTGTTTCCTTTCAGAATTTGTCGTCTCTTGAGTCTTGATCGTTGTGTTTCATCTGAAAATTTATCATATACTGATGTATACATTTCTGTATCAAAATGCAGTTGTGGAAAAATTCTCTTGCCCATTTTGCTTGATGCCATGTGGAGGCCACGAGGTCGAACACTAACTAATTAGAATGATATCTTTCGTATTCATTCAAATGTTTCAATGGTCATTCTGTTTCAGTCTATAATATATTTGCTAAAATACAAATGTCTTATGTCTGTGCACAGGGCCTGGGACTCCATTTGAAGTCATCACATGACGCCTTTAACTATGACTTTTATGTATGTTTTTGCTTTTAGTGATTTTAGATAATTCATTATTTTATGTGTTTTGTCATGAAATTATAAGTAACAACGAGTACTCTATATACCTATTGTAGCGGGCAGAAGAAGATCATGGCCCGGAAGTTGATGTCTGTTTGAAACCGGAAACATTACAATTTGGGGTTAGTAAGAAACTTGATACATACGCAACATTTCAGATACATTAGTCATAATATTGAACTCACCATGATGTTTCTTTTTTTGGTATCAGGTGCTAAAAAATGATTTGGGAAATCCACAATACAACCCTTTTATGTTTGTGTAAAGTTCCTAACGCCTTACTCTAGTTTTTACCTATGTATAATTCAGTATCATCTCCCTAAAGCAAAACCATAAACTATGCAGCTCAAAACGTCGTAAGGGAAGAAGAGAAAGAGATATGTGGAGGCGACTTAAACCACGCTTTTTGAAGTTGCCTTTAGACGAGTTACCTCGTAGCACAGAAAATGATGAACTTAGTCATGCGAACGAGGATAATGTCTCATCGCCACCAAGAGCTCATTCTCCGGAGAAGACTAGCGACGTTTTAACTACGACTCAACCAGCAATAGCTGAGCCTTCTGCACTTGTGGTGCCTCCTGTTAGTGAGAGAACAGAGTTGTTTGCTGAGTCTTCGGAGAAGACTAACGACATTTTAACTACGACTCAGCCAGCAATAGCTGAGTCCTCTGAACCTGTGGTGCCTCGTGTTAGTGGGAGAAAGGAGTTAGTTGCTGAGCCTTCTGAACCTGTGGTTCCTCGTGTAAATGGGAGAAAGAAGTTAATTGCTGAGCCTTCTGAACCTGTGGTGCCTCATGTTAGTGGGAGAAAGAAAGTTGCTGAGCCTTCTGAACCTGTGGTGCCTCGTGTTAGTGGGAGAAAGAAGTCAATTGCTGAGCCTTCTGAACCTCTGTTGCCTCGTGTTAGTGGGAGGAAAAAGTCAATTGCTGAGCTTTCTGAACCTGTGGTGCCTCGTGTAAGTGGGAGAAAAAAACCAATTTCTGAGTCTTCTGAACCTCTGTTGCCTCGTGTAAGTGGGAGAAAAAAGTTAATTGCTGAGTGTTCTGAACCTCTGGTGCCTCCGGTTAGTGAAAGAAGAAAGTTATTTGCTGAGTCTTCTTCTGAACTTGTGGTGCCTCCTGTTACTAGGAGAAAAAAACAAGTTGCTGAGTCTTCTTCTGAACCTCTGGCACCTCCTGTTAAAGGGAGAAAGAAACTAGCTGCTGAGTCTTCTGAAACTGTGGTGCCTCCTGTTAAAGGGAGAAAGAAACAAGTTGCTGAGTCTTCTGAACCTGTTAGAGGGAAAAAGAAACTAGTTGCCGAGTCTTCTGAACCTGTGGTGCCTCCTGCAAGTGGGAAAAAAAAATTAGTTGCTGAGTCTTCTGAACCTGTGGTGTCTCCTGTTAGTGGGAGAAAACATTTACCTGCTGAGTCTTCTGAACCTAGTAGGAGAAAAAAGTTATCTGCAGAGCAATCCGAGGATAAAGGGTACGTTATTATGTTCTTGTGATTTATCTGTTCTTATTTTTACATAATCTTCTTCTTACTTTTATTAACCAAGATTCTTACTTGTTTCCAGACATGAGCCTCTTAGGAGTCGGCAGTTCTATCCCTCCCACACAATGCAGGTGGTTTGATGTCTTTGATTTACGTAGCAAATGCTGTCTCTTGTTTTATTTCACGAACCAAAGCTGCATTTTTGAAGCCAATGACCTTTGAGGAAGTAATGTCTAATGACGATAGCGATAATGAAACTGATGATAATGTTTTAGATCTTCAAGAACGCCTGGTAATTTTTATTCACTTTCTTGATTTACTGTTCTGAAATATACACCGTAAGCTTTTTTAATGATTTCTTGAAAACATACACAGAGATTTGAACGTGTTACGGGTTTGAGGAGAGAGCAAAACCGATACATGTTTCTTTGGAACATATTTATAAGAAAGCAAAGGTAGCTATTTACCTTCTATCTTACATATATATTACCTCATCATGCCATGCACCTCTCCATGAATTATAGAACAAGATGATAAGAGTGTTTCTTTGGGACCAGGGTGATCGCGGATGCACATATTCCTTGGGCATGTGAAGAGTTTACAAAACTTCACAAGGAAGAGTTGAAACGTTCTCCGTCTTTCGATTGGTAATAATAGTCTTCCATATACCCATCATGTGATCCAAAAATGTGTTGGGAGGATCATTACATTTTGTTTTAACTTTGTTTTGATGCTTGAGCCCAGGTGGTGGAGAGTGTTTAGGATTCGCCTGTGGAATCAAGGCCTTATCTGCGCCAAAACCTTCAACAATTGCACAACTATCATGATCCAAACTACCATGATCCAGAAGAAGCCGGATGAAGCAGGTCCATCCACCTCTCACCAACCTGCTGCTAATTCCAACACAGAACAGTCCATGGAAATTGATGCGTAACAACAGTGACCATATGGAGACATTCAGATCTTTCTTTTATATGTAGTGGTTATCAAGACTGCGATTTCTATCCGGTTTTTATTTCGTTTCTTTTAAAAAACCACATTGTCGTTTAACCCTCTTACTTGTTTGTAAATCTGTGACATTCAGATAAATATGGTTAAACTTGAAATTTAGGATACTTCAGAAGGAGGCTTAATTGGCGTTCTTAATACCCCAAATTTACAAACCCTTGCTTACTTCTATTACCTAACCCTTTTTTTATTTATTTATATACTTTTTTTTTTTTACTGGAGAGAAACAGTGAAAAAGGGCATATTCACTCGCTCGCCAGCAGACTCACCTGCATCATCATCGACGCTTATACCTCCCATGGAAAGATTTTTCCCAGAAAGCTTGTGGTCCTCACGCAAGCCTAGCCATCAAACACCACCACAATCCCAGAACAAACCTGCTTCTTATTTCTCGGGATCAAAGCTGAAGTTGCATCAGTTTGGCAACTCTGAGTATTCAGTTCCTTGACATGGTAGTACTCAATAACGTCGATCTGTTCTATTCTATATGTAACGTCGATCTGTTCTATTATTCTATATGGAACGTCAATCTGGTCTATTCTATATGGAACGAATACAGGATTGATTATTTTATTAATTAAAGGTAATTCCGGCACATGTTAGCAACCCTAGGTTTTTCTTTTATATGTACTGTTCGTAGTCGTTTCTCTTGGTTACCAAAAGAGAGGGCGGCAGGGTTAGACCGAGGTTGGGCTTGTAACTTCATCTTCCTCAAATTGCCTCAAATTGTAATGCGTGGATTTGGGTTTATTATTACCAAAGACCGATCGAGATGTTTAATATTTTTTTTTATTCGTTCTATGGGGTTTTTTTTTATTTTTCTGTGGTTATTTGGGTTTGTCAAATTCGTTACTTAGATGTTTAATCTTCAGAATTGTAATGCGTTGCAGATTTTTCCAGGATCCGAAAATCCGAGAGCGGAAGTTGTCTTTCCTAAGGTANGATAATTCATTTTCTTATGCGTTTTGTCATGAAATCATAAATAACAAGAATACTCTCTTTACCTATTGTAGCGGGCAGAAGAAGATCATGACCCGGAAGTTGATGTCTGTTTGAAACCGAACACATTACAGTTTGGGGTTAGTAAGAAACTGTTACATACGAATCATTTTCAGGTGGTTCAGATACAAATTTATGTTAGTCATAATATTGAACNTGGCTAGAGATTTTGATATGTGAAGGTTTATGTTTGAGCTAGCGAATTCTTTGTATAAAATGAAATTGTCAATTGTGTGTATTGATTCAGGAAATACTTATGACTTTATCCACTCTATATATGGTGTGAGTCGTGTCTAGTGTGTGTATTGGGATCTATATGAGTAAGGTGTTGGTGTTTTGTGATTAATAAACAAATTGACAAAAGTAGATAAAAACTTGACTCTTTATTTTATTGATAGGATAGATTCTTTGCCCCATGATGGGCTACATTATTTATCTAGATTTAATCCTTCAACATATTTCTTAAAAAAACTTAGAAAGGAAAAAACCAAAAAGTGTGTCTCCTATATTTATCTAACTCTTTCACGTGATGTGCACACATTTCTTGCTATTCTTCTTCTTTGTTTTTTGTTATACAAGTAACAAGCTCTTGTGGTCTCATTTCCTGTTCTAGTAACACAAACTTGCGAGTCATTCTCAAACCTTTCTTCAGTTTGTGATTTCTTCTTTTCTAACATAATCAAAGGACTTGGGTGAGATTCCAACATGAGGTCTTTTCTATATGAATGTTGTCTTTTCTATGTGATGTTTATGTCTTCATAGTTTTGAAGTTAATAGCAAGATGAATATATGGGGACCTATTCTTGCTTGTGACTTCTTTCATTCATATATGTAACTGAAAGTTATCAATTTTTTCAGGATGGCTCAGTTAGGATTGCCAGAACGGCTGTTTAAGACTGGATGTGAACCACAAGGGCTGAAGAAA
>NC_025690.1:19316377-19320510 GCF_000633955.1 Camelina sativa
CTAACAATTGTTTTTCCCTTTTACTAATTAGAAATTTACAGGAAATCTATATTTTGATTTTGTATTTAATGATCCAGATAATTCATTTTCTTATGCGTTTTGTCATGAAATCATAAATAACAAGAATACTCTCTTTACCTATTGTAGCGGGCAGAAGAAGATCATGACCCGGAAGTTGATGTCTGTTTGAAACCGAACACATTACAGTTTGGGGTTAGTAAGAAACTGTTACATACGAATCATTTTCAGGTGGTTCAGATACAAATTTATGTTAGTCATAATATTGAACTTACCATGATGTTTTTTTTTTGTCTGGTATCAGGTGCTAAAAAATGATTTGCAAAATCCCCAGCCGTTGGATTTAGTCGAGTTACCTCGTGGCACAGAAAATGATGAACTTACTCATGTGAACGAGGATATTGTCTCATCGCCACCAAGATTTCACTCTCCCGAGAAGACTAGCGACGTTTTATTAACTACGACTCAACCAGAATAGCTGAGCCTTCTGGACAGGCTGTGGAGCCTCCTGTTAGTGAGAGAATTGCTGAGTCATCGGAGAAGACTAGGGACATTTTAACTACGACTCAACCAGAAATAGCTGAGCCTTCTGCACCTGCGGTGCCTTCTATTAGTGAGAGAACAAAGTTGTTTGCTGAGTCTTTGGAGAAGATTAGCGACATTTTAACTAGGACTCAGCCAGCAATAGCTGACTCTTCTGAACCTGTGGTGCCTCGTGTTAGTGGGAGAAAGAAGTTAATTGCTGAGCCTTCTCAACCTATGGTGCGTCTTTTTATGTGGGAGAAAAAAACTATTTGCTAAGCCTTCTGAACCTGTGTTGCCTCGTGTAAGTGGGAGAAAAAAAACTAATTGCTGAGTCTTCTGAACCTCTGGTGCCTCCTGTTACAGGGAGAAAAAAACTAGCTGCTGAGTCTTCTGAGCCTACGGTGCCTCCTGTTAGTAGGAGAAAAAAGGTATCTGCAGAGCAATCCAAGGATAAAGGGTTATTATGTTCTTGTGATTTGTCTGTTCCTATTTTTACATTATCTTCTTCTTACTTTTATAAACCAAGATTCTTACTTGTTTCCAGACATGAGCGTCTTAGGAGTCGGCAGCTCTATCACTCCCACACATTGCAGGTGATTTGATGTCTTTGATTTATGTAGAAAATGATGTCTCTTGTTTTATTTCACTAACCAAAGCTGCATGTTTGAAGCCAATGACCTTTGAGGAAGTAATGTCTAATGACGATAGCGATAATGAAACTGATGATAATGTTTTAGATCTTCAAGAACGCCTGGTAATTTTTATTCACTTTCTTGATTTACTGTTCTGAAATATACACCGTAAGCTTTTTTAATGATTTCTTGAAAACATACACAGAGATTTGAACGTGTTACGGGTTTGAGGAGAGAGCAAAACCGATACATGTTTCTTTGGAACATATTTATAAGAAAGCAAAGGTAGCTATTTACCTTCTATCTTACATATATATTACCTCATCATGCCATGCACCTCTCCATGAATTATAGAACAAGATGATAAGAGTGTTTCTTTGGGACCAGGGTGATCGCGGATGCACATATTCCTTGGGCATGTGAAGAGTTTACAAAACTTCACAAGGAAGAGTTGAAACGTTCTCCGTCTTTCGATTGGTAATAATAGTCTTCCATATACCCATCATGTGATCCAAAAATGTGTTGGGAGGATCATTACATTTTGTTTTAACTTTGTTTTGATGCTTGAGCCCAGGTGGTGGAGAGTGTTTAGGATTCGCCTGTGGAATCAAGGCCTTATCTGCGCCAAAACCTTCAACAATTGCACAACTATCATGATCCAAACTACCATGATCCAGAAGAAGCCGGATGAAGCAGGTCCATCCACCTCTCACCAACCTGCTGCTAATTCCAACACAGAACAGTCCATGGAAATTGATGCGTAACAACAGTGACCATATGGAGACATTCAGATCTTTCTTTTATATGTAGTGGTTATCAAGACTGCGATTTCTATCCGGTTTTTATTTCGTTTCTTTTAAAAAACCACATTGTCGTTTAACCCTCTTACTTGTTTGTAAATCTGTGACATTCAGATAAATATGGTTAAACTTGAAATTTAGGATACTTCAGAAGGAGGCTTAATTGGCGTTCTTAATACCCCAAATTTACAAACCCTTGCTTACTTCTATTACCTAACCCTTTTTTTATTTATTTATATACTTTTTTTTTTTTACTGGAGAGAAACAGTGAAAAAGGGCATATTCACTCGCTCGCCAGCAGACTCACCTGCATCATCATCGACGCTTATACCTCCCATGGAAAGATTTTTCCCAGAAAGCTTGTGGTCCTCACGCAAGCCTAGCCATCAAACACCACCACAATCCCAGAACAAACCTGCTTCTTATTTCTCGGGATCAAAGCTGAAGTTGCATCAGTTTGGCAACTCTGAGTATTCAGTTCCTTGACATGGTAGTACTCAATAACGTCGATCTGTTCTATTCTATATGTAACGTCGATCTGTTCTATTATTCTATATGGAACGTCAATCTGGTCTATTCTATATGGAACGAATACAGGATTGATTATTTTATTAATTAAAGGTAATTCCGGCACATGTTAGCAACCCTAGGTTTTTCTTTTATATGTACTGTTCGTAGTCGTTTCTCTTGGTTACCAAAAGAGAGGGCGGCAGGGTTAGACCGAGGTTGGGCTTGTAACTTCATCTTCCTCAAATTGCCTCAAATTGTAATGCGTGGATTTGGGTTTATTATTACCAAAGACCGATCGAGATGTTTAATATTTTTTTTTATTCGTTCTATGGGGTTTTTTTTTATTTTTCTGTGGTTATTTGGGTTTGTCAAATTCGTTACTTAGATGTTTAATCTTCAGAATTGTAATGCGTTGCAGATTTTTCCAGGATCCGAAAATCCGAGAGCGGAAGTTGTCTTTCCTAAGGTAACATTTCTTTGCTGGCTGAGATGAATTATGGCTAGAGATTTTGATATGTGAAGGTTTATGTTTGAGCTAGCGAATTCTTTGTATAAAATGAAATTGTCAATTGTGTGTATTGATTCAGGAAATACTTATGACTTTATCCACTCTATATATGGTGTGAGTCGTGTCTAGTGTGTGTATTGGGATCTATATGAGTAAGGTGTTGGTGTTTTGTGATTAATAAACAAATTGACAAAAGTAGATAAAAACTTGACTCTTTATTTTATTGATAGGATAGATTCTTTGCCCCATGATGGGCTACATTATTTATCTAGATTTAATCCTTCAACATATTTCTTAAAAAAACTTAGAAAGGAAAAAACCAAAAAGTGTGTCTCCTATATTTATCTAACTCTTTCACGTGATGTGCACACATTTCTTGCTATTCTTCTTCTTTGTTTTTTGTTATACAAGTAACAAGCTCTTGTGGTCTCATTTCCTGTTCTAGTAACACAAACTTGCGAGTCATTCTCAAACCTTTCTTCAGTTTGTGATTTCTTCTTTTCTAACATAATCAAAGGACTTGGGTGAGATTCCAACATGAGGTCTTTTCTATATGAATGTTGTCTTTTCTATGTGATGTTTATGTCTTCATAGTTTTGAAGTTAATAGCAAGATGAATATATGGGGACCTATTCTTGCTTGTGACTTCTTTCATTCATATATGTAACTGAAAGTTATCAATTTTTTCAGGATGGCTCAGTTAGGATTGCCAGAACGGCTGTTTAAGACTGGATGTGAACCACAAGGGCTGAAGAAAATAAAGAAAGAAAGAAGAGATGATATCAATGAACCTGTTAGAAAACGACGTAGGGCCAACAAGACAGTTGAAAATTTGGACATTCCAGTTCTTCTTCGTCAGATGGCCACCGAATATGAGGAGGAGGCACTACGGATGTCTGAAGGGTACTTGAGGAGGTTGAAAGAACTTTTTGGAGACCTGAAGGGCGAGATAAAGGACCTGAAGGGCGAGATAAGGAACATGCAACGCAAGGGGATGTATAACGTAAGTGGTGGATGGTCTTTTATATATATATTTCTAGCTCAGAACCACTCCATTCTATTGAACTGTGCTAACAATTGTTTTTCCCTTTTACTAATTAGAAATTTACAGGAAATCTATATTTTGATTTTGTATTTAAT
>NC_025690.1:19323230-19331437 GCF_000633955.1 Camelina sativa
CTAACAATTGTTTTTCCCTTTTACTAATTAGAAATTTACAGGAAATCTATATTTTGATTTTGTATTTAATGATCCAGATAATTCATTTTCTTATGCGTTTTGTCATGAAATCATAAATAACAAGAATACTCTCTTTACCTATTGTAGCGGGCAGAAGAAGATCATGACCCGGAAGTTGATGTCTGTTTGAAACCGAACACATTACAGTTTGGGGTTAGTAAGAAACTGTTACATACGAATCATTTTCAGGTGGTTCAGATACAAATTTATGTTAGTCATAATATTGAACTTACCATGATGTTTTTTTTTTGTCTGGTATCAGGTGCTAAAAAATGATTTGCAAAATCCCCAGCCGTTGGATTTAGTCGAGTTACCTCGTGGCACAGAAAATGATGAACTTACTCATGTGAACGAGGATATTGTCTCATCGCCACCAAGATTTCACTCTCCCGAGAAGACTAGCGACGTTTTATTAACTACGACTCAACCAGAATAGCTGAGCCTTCTGGACAGGCTGTGGAGCCTCCTGTTAGTGAGAGAATTGCTGAGTCATCGGAGAAGACTAGGGACATTTTAACTACGACTCAACCAGAAATAGCTGAGCCTTCTGCACCTGCGGTGCCTTCTATTAGTGAGAGAACAAAGTTGTTTGCTGAGTCTTTGGAGAAGATTAGCGACATTTTAACTAGGACTCAGCCAGCAATAGCTGACTCTTCTGAACCTGTGGTGCCTCGTGTTAGTGGGAGAAAGAAGTTAATTGCTGAGCCTTCTCAACCTATGGTGCGTCTTTTTATGTGGGAGAAAAAAACTATTTGCTAAGCCTTCTGAACCTGTGTTGCCTCGTGTAAGTGGGAGAAAAAAAACTAATTGCTGAGTCTTCTGAACCTCTGGTGCCTCCTGTTACAGGGAGAAAAAAACTAGCTGCTGAGTCTTCTGAGCCTACGGTGCCTCCTGTTAGTAGGAGAAAAAAGGTATCTGCAGAGCAATCCAAGGATAAAGGGTTATTATGTTCTTGTGATTTGTCTGTTCCTATTTTTACATTATCTTCTTCTTACTTTTATAAACCAAGATTCTTACTTGTTTCCAGACATGAGCGTCTTAGGAGTCGGCAGCTCTATCACTCCCACACATTGCAGGTGATTTGATGTCTTTGATTTATGTAGAAAATGATGTCTCTTGTTTTATTTCACTAACCAAAGCTGCATGTTTGAAGCCAATGACCTTTGAGGAAGTAATGTCTAATGAGGATAGCGAGAATGAAACTGATGATGTTGCTTTAGATCTTCAAGAACGTCTGGTAATATTTACTTTCTTGATTTTCGTTTAAACTGTTACGAATACACACCGAAAGCTCTTTTAATGATTTCATGAAAATATACACAGAGATTACGTTTTGCGGGTTCGAGGAAAGAGCAAAACCGATACATGTTTCTTTGGAACATATTTATAAGAAGGGAAAGGTAGCTGTTTACCTCCTATTTTACATATTACCTCATCATGCCGTACACCTCTCATGAGTCATGACATTTCCACCAGTATTGTTGCAAGTTGCCATATTGTTGGATTGGTTTTAGCTTTGTTAAATGTGCTTCTTTGGGACCAGGGTAATCGCAGACGGACATGTTCCCTTGACATGTGAAGAGTTTACAAAACTTTACAAGGAAGAGATGAAAAGTTCTTCGTCTTTCGATTGGTAATAGTCTTCCATAAACATCAAAACTTATATTTACTCTACTCATCTGATCCTAAAATGTGTTGGAGGATCATCACATTTTGTTCAACTTTGTTTTGATGCTTGAGCGCTTGGTGAGCAGGTGGTGGAGAATGTTTAGGATTCGCCTGTGGAATCAAGGCCTTATCTGCGCCAAAACCTTCAACAATTGCACAACTATCATGCTCCAGAACTCGGACGAAGAAGGACCATCCACCTCTCACCATCCTGCTAATGCCAACACACAACAATCCATGGAAGTTGATGCATAACCAGTTTTATATGTAGTAGTGATAAAGACTGCAATCGCTGTCCGGTTTAATTTCGTTTCTTTTAAATCTACCGTGTCGTTTAATCCTCTTAATTGTTTGTAAATCTGTGACATTCAAATAGATATGGTTTAACTTGAAATTATAAGATACTTGAGAAAGAGACTAATTCACGTTCTTACTCATCAAAGGCAAATGAGGGACGAGGTAGTATTTAATTACAATACCCAGACGACAAAACCAAGTATCTTTTTTTCCCCAGATTTACAAACCCTTGCTTACTTCTATACCTAATTTGACCCCCTTTTTTATTTATAGACTTCTTTTTTACTGGAGAGAAACAGTGAAAAAGGGCATATTCACTCGCTCGCCAGCAGACTCACCTGCATCATCATCATCATCAGTAGACAGAAATGTCGACGCTTATACCTCCCATGGAGAGATTTTTTCCAGAAAGCTTGTGGTCCTCACGCAAGCCCAGCCATAGACATGAGATCCTGGCCAACGCAGCCTGGCCCACCACTTTCACACGGTAAACCATGCTAAGATCTGCAGCTGCCGCCCATAATTCATTCCCAGCAACATTCACCGACCTCTGTGAGTCATCATCATAGCCCTCTATATCTGAGTGGGTCACTACCACCATCGACCCATCATCAAACACCACCACATTCCCAGTACAAACCTGCTTCACATTTCTCGGGATCAAAGCTGAAGTTGCATCAGTTAGGCAACTCTGAGTATCCAGCACCTTGACATGGTAGTACTCAAGAACGGCCTGCAAACACACCATAAAGCATAAGAACAAAAGAAGAAGAAGAAGAAGAAGAAGAAGAAGAATAAAGGAATTAACTCTGATTCATCGATAATGAAGAATGTGGCCCCTGTCATATACCTTCCATTGGGTGGCTGCTAAAAGAACCCTGGGCCTGATTGACCTCACATAGGCATATGCTGCTTCAGGTGTCATATGTTTGTGTTGAACCTGCATTGCAAAGATACGATCAGAGGGCGAAAAGGGTGTCTTTGATCAAATTGTTTTGGGGATGAATTGAAACACAAACCAAGTAGCATATGACAATAGTTGTGCTGCGACCACGACCCGCCTTGCAGTGAACATAAGTCGTCTTTCCAAGTGACGCATTCCCTTCAACGAGGCAAAAAACAGAATTTTGAGATCAAATGAACACAGGCTTGGGACAACAGTAAGATACATAACAATGGTCAGCGGCAAAACACGTAAGAGAAAAAAAAATGAGAAGGTAAACTTACGATGGATAAATTCTACAGCTTGGCATATTGCTTCCATGGAAGGAGCAAAACAATAATCTCTCGTGGCAATCACCAGGTGGTCAATGCAGTAAGACTTCCATAAGAGTAAAGAAAATCAAATGAGGTTAGCAAACAAGAGGAAATAGTATATATTGTCACGTTGGCCAGGATAAAAGATAGGAGAAAAGAACAAACTTTGTAGAGAGATGATGGAACCAAAGTTTCATATGGCTCATTCAGTGTGATCACTCCACATACACCGAGCTCTTTCAGCTGTGGGACATCAGATGGGAATGGAACAGCTCCCAATAATATAAACTGTAGAAACAAGATTATGAGAGACAAGTATTAGCATAAGACACATAACCAAACCCAGATAGCATAATTGGAGGAGTAACTACAAGAGACCCAACTCAAATCATCAAAAGCAGCACAATCAACACGATCAATGTAACAAATTCGATTGAATTGACATAAAAAAACAGCTCAAAAATCAATAAAGGTTATATACCTCAGCGACACGATCCCACCAGCGAAACTCAGTCTCGAGCTTATTCCTAACAACGTTGTAAACCAGAGTAGGATAGAACAAGGCACGAGCACCAACACCAACCAGAGCCCTCTTTGTGGTCAACACAATCACGTTTCCTCTGCTCACCAATATCGCCTTATGATCTACATCATCAGCAACGTTCTTCTTAACCGATCTCTCCTCCACCTTCTTCTCATCCCTTTCCGTCAGTTCTTCGATATACATAATTCCTCAAGTCAAAGATCTAGAGATCAAGCAACACAAATCTATTCTCCTCCCAAACCGATAATAAAAAAAAAACCCTAAAATTGACCAGTCTTTTATCTATACACAAAGACAATTTATTCACAAGACCATTCAAACACACAGAAACAAAGAGAAAGTCCTAAAATTCAAAGGATTCGAAGACAAAGCCAAAGAGCAAGTCTACACGTAATCGAAATCGCGATAAAGTCAAGAGGAAGCAATCTGAGAAATCTTGAATTCAAAATCTTCAGGGAGATCACCACCATATTTCGCCTGAAACCAAAACGGATGATCCGATCAGCGATCAGACGAGACCACCGATTTTCAAAATCGCCAATGATCGAATGAGAGGAATCGAAGGTAAACCCTAAAAACAAGTTTTGTGATTTTCCAATTTTGGGGATCGAGAATTTTGCCTAATCTCTACTCAACCTTTTAGGTTTCTCTTTAGGAGAGGAGAATCGAAAAAAAAAAAAAAAAAAAAAGAGTATCTCAGTGTTTTCAAAGAGAGGTGTTTTCTAAAGTGACAAGCGTTTCACCTCAATAATCGAATTTAAATGAAAGTCAATAACTATCTGACACGTGTTGTGAGGATCTATGGAGGAAGAGTCATGCATCGCACAAGGGCCAGATAACATTGGGATTATCCATTCCTTAATTCTTTTTTATTTATTTATTACTAGTATTGGATAAAGATTCTTTCTTTAATCGTAAGTAAAACAAAATATTTTGACAAAAAATTGATATGTTACCATTAAGTTTTCAAAGTCAAAAATCAATTTACCCATTTTTAAATGACAGAAGTCGATGTTCAGATATGTGGACATCTCACGTCTACTTTTAAAAACAAAATTAAATTCTTTTATGGAAATTTTGATTTATTTTTTAGTGTGTTCATTTTAGAAAATTCTTTTTTTCTTTATTCATATTTAAAAGTATATTTTTAAGAAAATTAAATTATAAAGTTTTGTAAGGTTTATAAAGTGTTTATATAATAATTACTACTCTTAGATTCAATCGAAATAAATATAAAGTTTAGGTATATATATTTTATAAGTTTATACACATATTCGGGTAAATATTGTATATATCTTTTATCAATCTAACATTAAATAAAATAAAACTCTAAGATTGGTGACATAAACTAGTTTTTAAAAACTTAAGTAAACTCTAACCGAAACTAGAAAAAGAATTGTCTTAATGCTAAGAGTAAACAGCTCAAAACAATAAAATATTATATTTTAATGGTACTTTTAATAATATTTTAGAAATTAAGCATTTTGAAAAGTGGTATTAAAAATGATGTTTTTGAAATTCTCCTATCATTTTACTATTTTGAATGTATAAGTCTTTTCTAGGCAATTTTTTGGGTATTGTATGTAGTTAATATTTAACATCGAACAAATATATAAAGCAGAATAACAAAATGAACGATAAACAATGAAAATAAGACAATTCTTAAACAATCTTAATAAGTTAGAAATAAACAGATCAAACTAATAAAAAAAATATAAGAAAACTTAAGAGACAATTATAAAAAAACAACAAAATACTAAGAGAGAAAAAAAAAACATCTTTTACTTGACCTTCGTCCGAAAAACCTTAACACTTAACGTTCAATCCTATAGACTATAGTGTCATGAGTGCAATCTAATTAACCCGAAACTTTTTGCAAAAACCTTAAATCATTGTGATCCTAACATTCTTTAGAACTAAAAAAAAATGAATGTACATCTTTTTTAAGGGAAAAAGATTACCCCTCGACTAAACAATGTATAATGGAGTTGAATTTTTTTTTTTTTTTACCACAAATGAAGTATTTATATTCTAGTGATTTTCAAATTAACAAGAATAAAAAACTCAAAACTTCAAAAGTAGTTGAGCAATTAATTATCAACTGCGCACGAGAGTAGTAAAGTCGGTAAATAATGACAATATGATGATGTGTAGATGACCTAAATCCTAATCACTTATTACATCACTTTGTATTATCTCTCCTCCTCTGTTTCTACTACAATAAATACTAAAGATAGAAAAAAATCCTCTCTTTCCTTAATTTTTTTCTTTCTCTCTAACCGATTCTCTCCTATTGAATCGCCGTAACTAGTGCAGCTTTTCTACTTGTGTCTTAAAGAAAACAAAAAACAAACATTGGCTTCTCTCTTTTGAATCTGACAAGTGACAACAGAGAGATAACAATGGATGGAGGAGTTGATCACCTCGCCGACGAGAGGAACAAAGCAGAGTTCCACGTCGACGATATGAAGCTCGTCTGGGCCGGTTCCCGCCACTCTTTCGATGTTTCAAATCGTGTTTCCCGCCTCGTCGCCGCTGATCCGGTGAGTGACCTTCTTCTCTCTACCTACCTTCCTTCATAATTTTCTCTGTTTTTTAACTCCCGGTGTGAATTTTTTGCATCTTTCTTTTAAGGTCTTTGAGAAAAGCAACAGAGCTGTAATGAATAGGAAAGAGTTGTTCAAGAACACGTTGAGAAAAAGCGTTCACGCTTGGAAGATGATCAACGAGCTTCGTCTTTCTGATGAGGAAGCGATCAAACTGAGGTCTTTCATGGATCAACCAGGCTTCATGGATCTCCATTGGGTAATAATACACACAAAATTTTCTTTTGTGATTTTGGCCTTGTTCGTTTATTCATTTGGATGGACCATCTGAATGAATCATTCAGGTGTTGTTCGTTTTTGTAAAAAAAAAGAGCATCATCCAGAATTATTCACATAGATCATCTGAATGGGTTTTAAACTCATTTGGATGATTATAGTTGGACCATTTGGATGAAGATGGTTCATAAAAAAATAACAGGAGAATTATCGATTGACCATCCAAATGAACTATTTTTTTATCTTGTTTGTTGGATCATTTGCCATTGAAATGAATTATTTAGATGTATCATTTAAATAGATCATTTAGATGGAAATGCTAAATGATGAAAAGAACATGGCCTTCTTAGAATATTGATGTTGAATGGGTTTTGGTTGGGGTTGATATATAGGGAATGTTTGTGCCTGCTATTAAAGGACAAGGCACAGAGGAACAACACAAAAAGTGGTTGTCTTTAGCTAATAAGATGCATATAATTGGATGTTATGCTCAAACTGAGCTTGGTCATGGCTCTAACGTTCAAGGCCTTGAGACAACCGTCACTTTTGATCCAAAGACCGATCAGTTTATCATTCACAGTCCAACTCAGACATCATCCAAAGTGAGAGAAGAACAAGTATATGTGTTTGATCTTTGAGATTTTTATGTTTTGTGTCTTAGTTTTGTTTTGTTTGGTAATATAGTGGTGGCTTGGTGGCTTAGGAAAAGTTTCTACTCATGTTGTGGTTTATGCTCGTCTCATAACGAATGGCAAAGACCATGGTGTTCATGGTAAGCACCAAGACGATTTAATTATTGCTCTTTTTTTTTTCAGTCATCAGTATTGATTGACTAGTCTTTCTCCTTTTCAGGATTCATTGTGCAACTAAGAAGTTTGGATGATCATACTCCTCTTCCGGGTATAACCATCGGTGATATTGGAATGAAGTTTGGAAACGGGCATATAACTCAATGGACAATGGTTTTCTTATGTTTGATCATTTTCGCATTCCTAGAGATCAAATGTTCATGAGGTCCACCCTCTCTCTTTGGCCTCATGTGGATAAGCATTTCACCTATATATCCCTAAATAAATGGTTATGCATTTTTCTTCTTATATATAGACTGTCAAAAGTTACAAGAGAAGGAAAATATGTAGCATCAGATGTTCCAAGGCAATTGGTGTATGGTACTATGGTGTATGTAAGACAGTTTATTGTGTCAAATGCTTCCACTGCGCTGGCTTGGGCTGTCTGCATTGCTACTAGGTACAGTGCAGTTCGAAGGCAGTTTGGTTCACAGAACGGTGGAATTGAAACACAGGTACCCTCTATAAATCTCACTATATACATAATAACCATGGTGCAAAAATGTATTTGGATTCTTAACTAGAGTTAAAGAAACTACTTATTGATTTTGTTATAAATGGCAGGTGATTGATTATAAAACTCAGCAGAACAGATTGTTTCCTCTGCTAGCATATGCATATGCATTTCGGTTTGTAGGGGAGTGGCTGAAATGGCTCTACACTGATGTAACACAAAGACTAGAGGCCAGTGATTTTGCAACATTGCCTGAA
>NC_025690.1:19332170-19350499 GCF_000633955.1 Camelina sativa
ATCTTTTACTTGACCTTCGTCCGAAAAACCTTAACACTTAACGTTCAATCCTATAGACTATAGTGTCATGAGTGCAATCTAATTAACCCGAAACTTTTTGCAAAAACCTTAAATCATTGTGATCCTAACATTCTTTAGAACTAAAAAAAAATGAATGTACATCTTTTTTAAGGGAAAAAGATTACCCCTCGACTAAACAATGTATAATGGAGTTGAATTTTTTTTTTTTTTTACCACAAATGAAGTATTTATATTCTAGTGATTTTCAAATTAACAAGAATAAAAAACTCAAAACTTCAAAAGTAGTTGAGCAATTAATTATCAACTGCGCACGAGAGTAGTAAAGTCGGTAAATAATGACAATATGATGATGTGTAGATGACCTAAATCCTAATCACTTATTACATCACTTTGTATTATCTCTCCTCCTCTGTTTCTACTACAATAAATACTAAAGATAGAAAAAAATCCTCTCTTTCCTTAATTTTTTTCTTTCTCTCTAACCGATTCTCTCCTATTGAATCGCCGTAACTAGTGCAGCTTTTCTACTTGTGTCTTAAAGAAAACAAAAAACAAACATTGGCTTCTCTCTTTTGAATCTGACAAGTGACAACAGAGAGATAACAATGGATGGAGGAGTTGATCACCTCGCCGACGAGAGGAACAAAGCAGAGTTCCACGTCGACGATATGAAGCTCGTCTGGGCCGGTTCCCGCCACTCTTTCGATGTTTCAAATCGTGTTTCCCGCCTCGTCGCCGCTGATCCGGTGAGTGACCTTCTTCTCTCTACCTACCTTCCTTCATAATTTTCTCTGTTTTTTAACTCCCGGTGTGAATTTTTTGCATCTTTCTTTTAAGGTCTTTGAGAAAAGCAACAGAGCTGTAATGAATAGGAAAGAGTTGTTCAAGAACACGTTGAGAAAAAGCGTTCACGCTTGGAAGATGATCAACGAGCTTCGTCTTTCTGATGAGGAAGCGATCAAACTGAGGTCTTTCATGGATCAACCAGGCTTCATGGATCTCCATTGGGTAATAATACACACAAAATTTTCTTTTGTGATTTTGGCCTTGTTCGTTTATTCATTTGGATGGACCATCTGAATGAATCATTCAGGTGTTGTTCGTTTTTGTAAAAAAAAAGAGCATCATCCAGAATTATTCACATAGATCATCTGAATGGGTTTTAAACTCATTTGGATGATTATAGTTGGACCATTTGGATGAAGATGGTTCATAAAAAAATAACAGGAGAATTATCGATTGACCATCCAAATGAACTATTTTTTTATCTTGTTTGTTGGATCATTTGCCATTGAAATGAATTATTTAGATGTATCATTTAAATAGATCATTTAGATGGAAATGCTAAATGATGAAAAGAACATGGCCTTCTTAGAATATTGATGTTGAATGGGTTTTGGTTGGGGTTGATATATAGGGAATGTTTGTGCCTGCTATTAAAGGACAAGGCACAGAGGAACAACACAAAAAGTGGTTGTCTTTAGCTAATAAGATGCATATAATTGGATGTTATGCTCAAACTGAGCTTGGTCATGGCTCTAACGTTCAAGGCCTTGAGACAACCGTCACTTTTGATCCAAAGACCGATCAGTTTATCATTCACAGTCCAACTCAGACATCATCCAAAGTGAGAGAAGAACAAGTATATGTGTTTGATCTTTGAGATTTTTATGTTTTGTGTCTTAGTTTTGTTTTGTTTGGTAATATAGTGGTGGCTTGGTGGCTTAGGAAAAGTTTCTACTCATGTTGTGGTTTATGCTCGTCTCATAACGAATGGCAAAGACCATGGTGTTCATGGTAAGCACCAAGACGATTTAATTATTGCTCTTTTTTTTTTCAGTCATCAGTATTGATTGACTAGTCTTTCTCCTTTTCAGGATTCATTGTGCAACTAAGAAGTTTGGATGATCATACTCCTCTTCCGGGTATAACCATCGGTGATATTGGAATGAAGTTTGGAAACGGGCATATAACTCAATGGACAATGGTTTTCTTATGTTTGATCATTTTCGCATTCCTAGAGATCAAATGTTCATGAGGTCCACCCTCTCTCTTTGGCCTCATGTGGATAAGCATTTCACCTATATATCCCTAAATAAATGGTTATGCATTTTTCTTCTTATATATAGACTGTCAAAAGTTACAAGAGAAGGAAAATATGTAGCATCAGATGTTCCAAGGCAATTGGTGTATGGTACTATGGTGTATGTAAGACAGTTTATTGTGTCAAATGCTTCCACTGCGCTGGCTTGGGCTGTCTGCATTGCTACTAGGTACAGTGCAGTTCGAAGGCAGTTTGGTTCACAGAACGGTGGAATTGAAACACAGGTACCCTCTATAAATCTCACTATATACATAATAACCATGGTGCAAAAATGTATTTGGATTCTTAACTAGAGTTAAAGAAACTACTTATTGATTTTGTTATAAATGGCAGGTGATTGATTATAAAACTCAGCAGAACAGATTGTTTCCTCTGCTAGCATATGCATATGCATTTCGGTTTGTAGGGGAGTGGCTGAAATGGCTCTACACTGATGTAACACAAAGACTAGAGGCCAGTGATTTTGCAACATTGCCTGAAGCTCATGCATGCACTGCAGGATTAAAGTCAATGACTACCTCAGCCACCTCAGTATGCTGATTTCATTTCCAAGCTAAACTTATTAAAATAAGTTACAAATGATCAGCTAACTTGGGTTTTTTTTTTGGTTGGTTAAAGGATGGTATTGAAGAATGTCGTAAGTTATGTGGTGGACATGGATATTTGTGGTGTAGTGGCCTTCCTGAGTTGTTTGTTGTATATGTTCCTGCTTGCACATACGAAGGAGACAATGTTGTGTTGCAATTACAGGTGGTCTTCTAGAATAACACTTGAGTCATTTCAAAACCCTAACTATTTATATTGGCATATTACATTGTACTAATATTTGTTATGTTTCAATGAGTCTTCAGGTTGCTAGATTTCTGATGAAGACAGTTTCTGATGAAGACAGTTCTGGAAAGGTTCCTTCAGGGACAACTGCTTATATGGGCAGAGCAAAACACCTTTTGCAATGCAGTTCCGGTGTTCAAAAAGGTGATTTTTTCAAGGATATTACCATAAAAATTATATATATTCTTAATCTTGATTTGTTTCTGAATTAAATTTTTGCTGAACATGCAGCTAAAGATTGGTTAAACCCTGATATGGTGATGGAAGCTTTTGAAGCAAGGGCTTTGAGAATGGTTGTTACATGTGCTAACAATCTAAGCATGTTTGAGAATCAAGAACAAGGATTCTCAGAACTCTTGGCTGATCTTGTTGAGGCTGCTATTGCTCATTGCCAGTTGATTGTCGTCTCTAAGTAAATAAGCTTCTCTCACCAAATTTTACAAACTTATCAAAACGGACTAAAATTTATATTTGTACTTGAACATTCACAGGTTTATAGCCAAAGTANCACTTTGTATTATCTCTCCTCCTCTGTTTCTACTACAATAAATACTAAAGATAGAAAAAAATCCTCTCTTTCCTTAATTTTTTTCTTTCTCTCTAACCGATTCTCTCCTATTGAATCGCCGTAACTAGTGCAGCTTTTCTACTTGTGTCTTAAAGAAAACAAAAAACAAACATTGGCTTCTCTCTTTTGAATCTGACAAGTGACAACAGAGAGATAACAATGGATGGAGGAGTTGATCACCTCGCCGACGAGAGGAACAAAGCAGAGTTCCACGTCGACGATATGAAGCTCGTCTGGGCCGGTTCCCGCCACTCTTTCGATGTTTCAAATCGTGTTTCCCGCCTCGTCGCCGCTGATCCGGTGAGTGACCTTCTTCTCTCTACCTACCTTCCTTCATAATTTTCTCTGTTTTTTAACTCCCGGTGTGAATTTTTTGCATCTTTCTTTTAAGGTCTTTGAGAAAAGCAACAGAGCTGTAATGAATAGGAAAGAGTTGTTCAAGAACACGTTGAGAAAAAGCGTTCACGCTTGGAAGATGATCAACGAGCTTCGTCTTTCTGATGAGGAAGCGATCAAACTGAGGTCTTTCATGGATCAACCAGGCTTCATGGATCTCCATTGGGTAATAATACACACAAAATTTTCTTTTGTGATTTTGGCCTTGTTCGTTTATTCATTTGGATGGACCATCTGAATGAATCATTCAGGTGTTGTTCGTTTTTGTAAAAAAAAAGAGCATCATCCAGAATTATTCACATAGATCATCTGAATGGGTTTTAAACTCATTTGGATGATTATAGTTGGACCATTTGGATGAAGATGGTTCATAAAAAAATAACAGGAGAATTATCGATTGACCATCCAAATGAACTATTTTTTTATCTTGTTTGTTGGATCATTTGCCATTGAAATGAATTATTTAGATGTATCATTTAAATAGATCATTTAGATGGAAATGCTAAATGATGAAAAGAACATGGCCTTCTTAGAATATTGATGTTGAATGGGTTTTGGTTGGGGTTGATATATAGGGAATGTTTGTGCCTGCTATTAAAGGACAAGGCACAGAGGAACAACACAAAAAGTGGTTGTCTTTAGCTAATAAGATGCATATAATTGGATGTTATGCTCAAACTGAGCTTGGTCATGGCTCTAACGTTCAAGGCCTTGAGACAACCGTCACTTTTGATCCAAAGACCGATCAGTTTATCATTCACAGTCCAACTCAGACATCATCCAAAGTGAGAGAAGAACAAGTATATGTGTTTGATCTTTGAGATTTTTATGTTTTGTGTCTTAGTTTTGTTTTGTTTGGTAATATAGTGGTGGCTTGGTGGCTTAGGAAAAGTTTCTACTCATGTTGTGGTTTATGCTCGTCTCATAACGAATGGCAAAGACCATGGTGTTCATGGTAAGCACCAAGACGATTTAATTATTGCTCTTTTTTTTTTCAGTCATCAGTATTGATTGACTAGTCTTTCTCCTTTTCAGGATTCATTGTGCAACTAAGAAGTTTGGATGATCATACTCCTCTTCCGGGTATAACCATCGGTGATATTGGAATGAAGTTTGGAAACGGGCATATAACTCAATGGACAATGGTTTTCTTATGTTTGATCATTTTCGCATTCCTAGAGATCAAATGTTCATGAGGTCCACCCTCTCTCTTTGGCCTCATGTGGATAAGCATTTCACCTATATATCCCTAAATAAATGGTTATGCATTTTTCTTCTTATATATAGACTGTCAAAAGTTACAAGAGAAGGAAAATATGTAGCATCAGATGTTCCAAGGCAATTGGTGTATGGTACTATGGTGTATGTAAGACAGTTTATTGTGTCAAATGCTTCCACTGCGCTGGCTTGGGCTGTCTGCATTGCTACTAGGTACAGTGCAGTTCGAAGGCAGTTTGGTTCACAGAACGGTGGAATTGAAACACAGGTACCCTCTATAAATCTCACTATATACATAATAACCATGGTGCAAAAATGTATTTGGATTCTTAACTAGAGTTAAAGAAACTACTTATTGATTTTGTTATAAATGGCAGGTGATTGATTATAAAACTCAGCAGAACAGATTGTTTCCTCTGCTAGCATATGCATATGCATTTCGGTTTGTAGGGGAGTGGCTGAAATGGCTCTACACTGATGTAACACAAAGACTAGAGGCCAGTGATTTTGCAACATTGCCTGAAGCTCATGCATGCACTGCAGGATTAAAGTCAATGACTACCTCAGCCACCTCAGTATGCTGATTTCATTTCCAAGCTAAACTTATTAAAATAAGTTACAAATGATCAGCTAACTTGGGTTTTTTTTTTGGTTGGTTAAAGGATGGTATTGAAGAATGTCGTAAGTTATGTGGTGGACATGGATATTTGTGGTGTAGTGGCCTTCCTGAGTTGTTTGTTGTATATGTTCCTGCTTGCACATACGAAGGAGACAATGTTGTGTTGCAATTACAGGTGGTCTTCTAGAATAACACTTGAGTCATTTCAAAACCCTAACTATTTATATTGGCATATTACATTGTACTAATATTTGTTATGTTTCAATGAGTCTTCAGGTTGCTAGATTTCTGATGAAGACAGTTTCTGATGAAGACAGTTCTGGAAAGGTTCCTTCAGGGACAACTGCTTATATGGGCAGAGCAAAACACCTTTTGCAATGCAGTTCCGGTGTTCAAAAAGGTGATTTTTTCAAGGATATTACCATAAAAATTATATATATTCTTAATCTTGATTTGTTTCTGAATTAAATTTTTGCTGAACATGCAGCTAAAGATTGGTTAAACCCTGATATGGTGATGGAAGCTTTTGAAGCAAGGGCTTTGAGAATGGTTGTTACATGTGCTAACAATCTAAGCATGTTTGAGAATCAAGAACAAGGATTCTCAGAACTCTTGGCTGATCTTGTTGAGGCTGCTATTGCTCATTGCCAGTTGATTGTCGTCTCTAAGTAAATAAGCTTCTCTCACCAAATTTTACAAACTTATCAAAACGGACTAAAATTTATATTTGTACTTGAACATTCACAGGTTTATAGCCAAAGTAGAGGGAAAGATTGAAGGAAAAGGAGTGAAGAAACAACTCAAGAACTTGTGCTACATCTACGCACTCTATCTTCTTCACAAACACCTTGGTGATTTCCTCAGAACAAAGTCTGTTACTCCCGAACAAGCTGCACTCGCGAACGACCAGCTTCGGTCACTCTACTCCCAGCTGCGACCAAACGCAGTAGCCTTAGTGGATGCCTTTGACTACACGGACCACTATCTAGGCTCTGTGCTGGGACGCTACGACGGAAACGTTTACTCAAAGCTGTTTGAGGAAGCACTGAAGGATCCACTCAATGATTCGGTGGTTCCTGATGGCTACCGTGAATACATCCGACCGTTGATTAAGCAAGACTTCCGCTCTGCCAAACTCTAACTCCTTTGTGCGCCTAAAAAAGGACAACATTATTTTGATCATTTCATATGTTTAATTCACCTTTGTTAACAATTACTACGACTAAGTTTGACAAATGAAATAAATCTTTGGATATCAGAAACTCGTGGTATGTTAAGTTGTCTCTTCAAGTATAAAGGCTCATCGCATATCTGATTTAACGATCATAGTAATGAAGTTTATGTGTTGCCTTTTGCCTTGCTAATCAATTGGCATTTTTCGATCCATAAAGTTGCGTAGCGTTTTTAGTTATTAATTGAGCAATTAAATAACCGAATTAGTTAGTTGAATATATGTATTTATCATCATATCGCATATATAATTTGTGGTTGTACTATTTCAATAGCCAACTGTTGTCTTCTATTCTATATATCTAAATCCTCCAACATTGAAAAAAAAACAATTCTAATAATACTACAACAATCGTATTTAAAAATTTGTTAGTTGGTTAGTAGTAGTGAAAGTAGTTAAGACACCCTCGTTAAATTAGTTTTGACAGCTTATGTCTTTAATCTTGTTTAACCCAAGAGACGTAATTAAAGACGAAAACCAAGTTTGACTGACTCTTTCGGTATACGCATGCATATTTACACATGTATGCTTCTATATGTATGTACGAACCTATGAGATTTGTCTTTGTAACATCGTCAAGACGTCAACTGTCTTTGATTGTTATTTTGTATGTACCTTAAGCTTGTACCAACGTGTACTAATGCGGTTTCTTACATGTGCGTCTATATGATCAATGTTGTATTCAAATTGTTCACTTCTTAATAACACAATTTTTTCAATTCTTAATAGTACATTTGTAGACCTAACTTACTATACTCCTTTTCTGTATATACTAGATACGTACAACAGCTTCAGTAAGATTTATCCAAATGGCGACCTTTTTATCATTTGCGAATCAACACAAACATATTTTTGGCTTTTATTTGCCTTCTTTGCTTACCAACAGATCCGTGATAGGTAAATCTACTTTTTGAAACTCTAATCGTTTTCGATGCTCTTTATTTTTATTTTATTTTCTCGTTGTGTGCATCAGTGGAAACCCTCCTTCATTCACTAGATAAAAAGTAGGTAGCTAAAAGAGAACACTTCAGTAATACTTAAGCTATGTATTCACTATTATACTATAGTCAACACCATCAGTGTATGTATAAAAGAACGACTCGACTGTAGAAACTCGACAAAATCGAATAAAGGTTTACCCCAAATATGGATATGGATGCTTTGTAATTAATATTGAGCGAGTCAATTAGACTCATAAAACGAGGATAAATGGGTTTTCTTCTTTTAAATCCATTAATTTGGTGGTGCCCAATAAATGTAAAACGCCGAGCTGTGAGGGTAATGGAATCACCAAAAAATGATGGCTGAATTCACCCTTCTCAGTGTAATTAACTTCTAATGCTAGGATTTATCTTGATTTGTATCAGTATGCTATACAATTTTTTTTAATGAAGATGGTTATACACATTGATTTCTCCACATTTAAAGAAAGATTGTGTATATATGATCTGTCTAAATACATAAAACTTGTACCCAGTGCACGCATCGAATTTAATAAATTAAATTTCATTTCATGGTAGTTTTACCATATGATTTTTTTATGTATTCTCTCCGTATGATCATCCTTTTTTATCGTCTCTCTTTCGTATTGTTGTCTATTGTTTTTACCGTTACGTGTGACCAATTGGGTTCTACCACCTATATTAAAATATCTCCACGCATATGATATTATAAACTTTATATACGAGAAAGAGATACGATTATTTTTTATCATTTTCTTTTTGGCGAACCGAGACCGAGAGAGAGTACAATACAAACATTGGAAACCCATATGGGCTATATATGGTATGGTACGTATTAAATACTAACACATATATTTTAGGTATAGCATACAAAAGAAAGTCCGCATTCTAATTTTTGGATGTATATAATAACAACACACCGACCTCTTCCTTCCTCAATCCTCTTTTCTAACTCTTCACACTAAAAACCCAAACACACACACACAGAAACCAAATTTATATTTTCTTTTTTTTTCTCTCTCTCTCAAAATCTTCCCACCAAATCAAAGTCTTCCTCTATACAAATTCCAAGAAAATGGAACGTGACGACGACTGCCGGAGATTTCAAGATTCACCGGCGCAGAAGACGGAGAGAAGAGTGAAAAATTATCCAAAAAAGAAAAGATCAGTCAAAGATGATGAAAAAGTTGTTGTTTCAAAGCATCCAACGTTTCGAGGTGTCAGAATGAGACAATGGGGGAAATGGGTTTCTGAAATCAGAGAGCCAAAGAAGAAATCAAGAATCTGGCTCGGCACTTTCTCCACGGCGGAGATGGCGGCGCGTGCTCACGACGTTGCTGCTTTAGCCATCAAAGGCGGTTCTGCTCATCTCAACTTCCCAGAGCTCGCTTACCACCTCCCTAGACCAGCTAGTGCCGACCCTAAAGACATCCAAGCCGCCGCCGCAGCAGCTGCAGCCGCAGTAGCCATTGACATGGAAGTAGAGACGTCTTCACCGTCTCCGTCTCCCACTGTCACCGAAACGTCATCTCCGGGTACGACTGCGATATCTGACGACGCGTTCTCCGATCTTCCTGATCTCTTGCTCGACGTGAACCACAAAATCGACGGCTTCTGGGAATCTTTTCCCGACGACGAAGAACCCTTCCTCTCTCAAAGTTACTAGGAAACTCAAAAACGGTGTCGTTTCATTGTATGTATTTTTGCCGTGTGAAAAAAATTTTGACGTTGAAAATATCACCCGGATAATCCAAATTGTATTGACAAAGAAAAAGGAAAAAAAAAAAATCCAAAATTGTATGATTGATTAATCGTTTTAAGATATTCTTCAAAGTGTGAAAATGTGTGATATAAGTAAAAAACGTTACTATTTGTTTTTCTGTCGAAAAAAAAATATAGTATATATGAACGTTCAGTGAGTCAGTGACAATTGACAAAGTCCCATGTTTGTTTCTAGCCCTGTTTCCCCCCCCCCCCCCCCCCCCCCCCCNGAGCCAAAGAAGAAATCAAGAATCTGGCTCGGCACTTTCTCCACGGCGGAGATGGCGGCGCGTGCTCACGACGTTGCTGCTTTAGCCATCAAAGGCGGTTCTGCCCATCTCAACTTCCCGGAGCTCGCTTACCAACTACCTAGACCAGCTAGTGCTGACCCTAAAGACATCCAAGCCGCAGCCGCAGCAGCTGCAGCCGCGGTAGCCATTGACATGGAAGTAGAGACGTCTTCACCGTCGCCGTCTCCCACTGTCACCGAAACGTCATCTCCGGGTATGACTGCGATATCTGACGACGCGTTCTCCGATCTTCCTGATCTCTTGCTCGACGTGAACCACAAAATCGACGGCTTCTGGGAATCGTTTCCCGACGACGAAGAACCCTTCCTCTCTCAAAGTTACTAGGAAACTCAAAAACGGTGTCGTTTCATTGTATGTATTTTTGTCGTGTGAAAAAATTTTGACGTTGAAAAAATCACCCCGGATAATCCAAATTGTATTGACAAAGAAAAAGGGAAAAAAAAAATCCAAAATTGTATGATTGATTAATCGTTTTAAGATATTCTCAAAGTGTGAAAATGTGTGATATAAGTAAAAAACGTTACTATTTGTTTTCTGTCAAAAAAAAATGAACCAGTGAGTCAGTGACAATTGACAAAGTCCCATGTTTGTTTCTAGCCCTGTTTTTTTCCCCTACAGATTTATGTTTCTGACCACTACATTTACTTTTAGGTCTGACACAGATATTTATTACTATATTTTCTCCAATAAAGCTGGCATATAATAATAGGATTATATAGATATATCTTTTTTCTTTCTCTGTAACGTTAATGTATATGTTATTTTATCTTAGATATAAAAATATAAGGTCGAGCATTTTATGTAACAAACAACCTCGGCTCGACCAAGTTCCCTTTTTCTTTATTCATGATATGGCCTCAGATTTTTGTATTAGAGAAGATACAATAATATGAGAGAAGAAGAAAGTAATAAAAAGGGTGAGGAATAGCACGAGAGACAAATTTTATTTAAGTTTTCGGTTGAAATTTGTGTGTATATTTTGGTTCTGTTGTTGTCCAGTTTCCTAATTTATGGCTACTCTCCTTTTTGCCGTGAGCTTATTGGCCCTTATAAAGTTGGGAAATGAAAAGACCCGTTGGCCCATTTTATTTAATGAGTGTGCTGTATTTAATGTGTTTTTTGTTGGGACTGATTTTCAATTTTTTCATTGATATGCTATTTTTTTGTTGTTTCTATTTGTCTCTTCCTAAAAAAAAAAAAAAAAAATGGAGGATTTTGGACCAGTTAAAAAGAGAGTAATTTTCATATATATGAAAAACTAGGTGTGTTGTTATTTATGGTGAGAATAGAAATCAATCATAGTTGTTTTTTCAAAAACCTACAGGTTAAAACATTTGAGCCATTTTGACTATTGTTTGTTGTTAGGTAGGTTTCTATTAAGCCACAACAAAAAGTTCTATAAATATTTTTTTCTTCATTTCATGGAAATTATGTTTTATTTGAAAACAGATTGATACATTATAAGTATCTTTTTGTTTTTTGTTTTGAACATATATCAAAAAGAAAATAATGATTTAACTTTACAAATTATCATAACCCAACAATTATATCCCAACATCTGATAATATCCACATAACAAGCGATCGTTAGATTGGTCTAAGTTGGAAAAACCTTACAAAGAAAAAGAAGGATGGGTTTAAGAATTTGCTTTAATGTTATTAAACATTATTAATGATGCTTTATGGGCAAAACAAGCGATGAATTGTATATAACTCTTTCAGTCTTTCTTACAGTAATGGAGGGCAATAATTCTTCAGATGGATGACGACTAATTCCTTTGGCAGGTCAAAATCTCTTACGCAAAGGTGTAAGAAATTTCTTAGGACTTCTATCTTTTAGTGGGAAGTTCTCTCTAGCTGCCATATTGTCCACAAGCCGCAAAGAGATCTGAAAGTGATCTCTCTACAATTAGATATGATCACTCTGATGAATTGATCTCGTTAAAAGCATACCACAATCCACAATATCACTTTAAATTATTTTTCCAAATCATTTCATAATTGGATCAATTGGGCTGGCATTAACTAAATTAAAAGATGGTTTTAATAACATTGTTGATATTGAGATAGTAGACAAGATAGAAAAATCGTTTCCAATGCAACCATATTGCATATATATCTTTACTTCGCTTTGGAATGGGTTTCATAACCATATATAATTGACTCAATGTCTTCTTCGTAATATAGTTCCTAGTTGGAGTAGAATACCATCTTTTCAGTCTACATGCAATATGGACCACTTTGGACTTGGAAGTGTTTCATCAAGATAAAATTCATAAAGTTATCATCAAGTATTTGTACACAGATTTGAAACTAAACACACAGACGCACACACTATATATATTACACACATATATATATATATATATATATAACTTTTGTTATAATTAACCTTATGTGTTTATTTTCTAAAGTATAATCAAAATGCTAAAAAAAAAATTATTTGGAAACTTTCTACATTATGATATTGTGGAAAAGAAGAAATGCTTATTTTCTTATATTGTCCCTATATATAGGAGGGGCTACATACGTGCCTATGTGTTTAAATGTGAGCCGTTTATGTTGCATCGACATCATGGGGCCAAATCAACATCATCGTCAAATAATGGGTATACAGTGTTTAAGAAGATTATTGAAGTTCCATTCTACTTTTTTAAAAATATATATATTGACTAGGCCATTAACTGTGTAAAATTTTAATAACATTAGGATTAGGATTGTAATATATTTTTACTATTGTCAGTTATATCCTGTGTTTTAAAAATCCTCGCCTAACACCGATTACGCCTTACAAAATTGTTAGGCCCACCCTTTCCATCTCGATTAATGACTAATTACCGCCTAACATTAATTATTTAATTATACCTGTCTAATTTGATTATAACTCGTCTAATCCGATTAGTTTCCGCTTAATTTTGTATATAATGATTATTTTTAGAGCCAAATATAAATCAAATATGTATTTTTTTGTTATTTAGACATTTAAATTAAGAGTTTAGGATGTTTTACAATAAACAGAATTATACATATATTTAATGCTATATATTTTTATTTTATTAGTAATTTAATAAAATAATCATAAAACTAGTCCTCGATTAATACCCGTTTAATCTCCGATTTTCTCGCTAGGCGCTAGGCCCACCCCGACCGCCCGACTAGCGCCTAGCGATTTCTAAAACAGGGGTTATACCAATATTTATTAAAATCAAAACTATAAATGGTTATAGAGTTCTTGACAAACTATGCAATGACCATGTCTATATAACTATATTGACATGTAATTTTATGGTTTGTGATAATGTTCTTATCATGTCTCTAGTCCGGTTTAAATAAGAGTGTTTCATACTGTTAAAAATAAATATATGTTTGTTCTATAATTTTAACAGACAAATTAAAAAATAATTTATTTATTTTGAATTTTCAAAAATATTTTTTTTTATCTACCTAAACATATCACTAAAATGAAACAAGTACAGACAAAATTCACAAAACATCACATAATACTTCATTAAGATAGAGAGGGAGTAAAATTTCTATTGAAAATGAAGTATATAAGTAGATTTCATATACTAACAAAATTATAAGTATTGTAATGATTATGAAATTAAATAATTATGCATTGAGTTAAATAGTGATTGCATAAATCTGTCATAGGTATGGCACTCCACCTCTTCTTTAGTTGGTGGTACTCATCAAAGGTGTGGTCCTCTTTTTTCACTCACCCTGACCTCTCTCCTCATACATTGTTCGAGGATCATTTGCGTTAGATCGGCATCTAAAATTAGCAAACTCATGGCAATATGCACACTATAGATTTACATGTTATTGTCTTTGGAGAGAAAAGAATTCTAGTATCCCCTCTTGTAGCACAAAATCAGCTCATGTTGTTATCAAGGAAACTACCCTCATATTCATCTAATTTGAATACTTTGTCTTATCGTTTCTTTGATCACCCTCCTATTTTTAATGGAAACTTTCAAAGGATTCTTAAAAAAAGAGAAAATAAAAAAAATTCTCTCACAAATAGAATTTTGTGCTTGTATATATTAATCTAAATTTACTAGAAAGAAAAACCTGTCGTGTCGTATTTTTACTTTATTTTGTGGATGAATATGTGATTAAACATGTTGATGTGATATATCCGACGGTGACATATACAAAGCCGGAGAATCCTAGGTGACTAGATCCTCACACTTCAATTTCCAAAACTAGATTATTTTCATCTTTCCGTTTTCGACCAGATCATTATATTCTTCAACTCAACCTGCCCTCATAAATAAATAAGTGTTCATCTTTATTTTTTTCCTAATCTTATAAATAAATAAAAATGCATTTACTGGAAACATTATTCTTATCTTCTCGTAATACTGTAGAATGATAAATGATTTCAAAAGGTAATTCACAATCAAATGCTTTAAAAATTGGACTGGAAGCGTTCACGTAAGCTAATTAGATGCTATAGGTTGAATTTGATTTGATCTGTTCCGCGTGAGTCTTGACTCTTTTTTTTTGTTCTACTCCCTCTGTTTCATAGTATATGATGTTTTAGAGGTTTTTCTTATTTCATAATATAAGATGTTTTCAATATTTGAGGCAACTTTTAGATTACTTTTATATTTTCTTATTATTTATTTTATTCAGTCTTGTTTTTGATTAGTTAAATTTTTTAAAAATAAACATTTCTTATTATGCGTGCTTTAGCTAAAACATTTTATATTTTAAAACTGAAGAAGTATAATTTAATGATAAACAAGTAAGTAATAGACAAGCATTTAGATGTTTTGAGACATGTATGTAATTCCACAAATTAATCATTTTACAAAAAAGCTTTGAAAGGCCTCCAATCTCTTTGTTAAAAGTTAAAACTACATTCATTTTTAAACCACCTAAACACTACAAAGTAATTAAAATAATGTTAAGAATAAAAACAAAGAAAAACTCTCAATATAGAGCGTTTAGCAACAAACGCTCTCTATATAGGTGTAATCCGAGTCTTGATATGAAATTTTTTTATCCTCGTGTGATTCGTGAAGAATTCACATCAGTCGCCAAAGGAAGTTAAGTCACTAGCTAGGCTTAATTCACACGGTTCAATAATATATTGGTTACTAGAACTTGAGCGAAAAATAGAAAATAAAAAACCACTAACAGCTATAAGGATATCGTCAGACGTCTAACGTAATCATTAGTTTGAAACTTCAGAGGTACGCAAGAACAAATTGGAGTGAAGATGTTGTCCTTAGAATTGTTTCTTCTTACAGTAAAAAAAAATGTGATTAAAATATATATACAAAAACGTAATAAAAAGAAGAAGGAACATACAGAATTGTTCAGAGAATCTACAGATGAGGTTGGAAATGGTGGGCTGAGGCGCACGTGCTAGGTTATGTCCGTACTGGCGCCATTGTACGAACCAGACGAAAGTGGAATTTGTATCTTCTGATAACATTGTTGCCTTCCCAAAGGCCAAGCTACTTTTTACAAATTACAGATCTTTTACAATTTTTTCCATTATTTGTGGTCTATAAAACGTAAGAGAATAATTTTCTTTTACTATATAAATGAAAAGGGACCCCAAGAAACATCAGTAAGGCTGAGGCGATGTTTTATGTACTGCCACGCATTGGTGTTTTATTGTCTTCATCTTATATATGTATCGATGAAAACAAGTGTAATAATGTATGGGTTTCCTTTTTTTGGTGTTAATTTGGTATATGCCAGTCCCACTGGAAAAGATGCTAGTTTAGTGTACTACTTATCTTTTAAATATTTTATTTCCTTAAATAATACTAGTATACATTTGATATTTTGGTGAATGATCGATTAATATGTAATCAACAGATTACGCACATGTTCACATGATAAGATTACATGGTTGAATGTATGACATGAATATAGAAAAACTTATTCCGATAGCTTTGCTTCCAATGACATTTGTTGAAATTAAACGTTAGTGAGCTAGTACTTATTGAAATGCAGATGCAGGCACCTAGCTATATACACATATCAACTCTAGCGATAAGCACGATCGATGTTCACAATCAACTTCAATATTTTTCCAATATCTTTTTTCCGACAAAAGAGTCCAGATTTTAGAAGAAAATATCATATTTGAAGAAGCTTTAGTTTGTTTTTTGTTTTTTTTTTCACGATAACTCTTTCATGGATTGATGACGACAGGTCTGGGGTGACCAAAAAAAAAACTATGAAAAAAAAGAAACAGAATTTTGCTAATATATATTCAGGACTATCCAACAAAGTATTAACTCACAAAACTTTATAATTATATAATTCAATTCAATAACACGTGATTGAGGATTAAACCCCACACAATCTATGGATTAGCTAGGGCCTAGGTGTAATCGCTGATGGGTAGCCCAATAGGTGATCATATGGCCGAAAAAAACGCACCGTCTTAATATATAGTTATAGTGTTAGCCGCTTATAGTGTTAGCCGCTATTTATTTATTCTTGGCGATAACCTAATACTCTGTTCGCAAGTTGTGCGGTGGTCATCGTAACTTGACGAATGGGTAAAGCATTTGCTGTTAATAATACTCTTCGTCTAGAGATTTTATAAATGATTCGTTGTTTTGTTTAAACAATTCATGTTATGAGTAGGTGCGTACAAGTATGTGTCGGAGCTATGGAGGAAGAAGCAATCGGATGTTATGAGGCACCTGCAACGCGTAAGGTGCTGGAATTACAGACAACAACCTTCCATCGTCCGTCTGACTCGACCAACTCGTCCAGATGAAGCTCGTCGTTTGGGCTTCAAGGCGAAGCAGGTTTCCCTCTCAGCTTTCGAGTTTTTTGGTTCTGAGTTTTGAGGTTTAAGGTTTAACGTTCTTACATGATCTTGTGTGGCTTTGTCATGTCAGGGATATGTGGTGTATAGAGTAAGAGTAAGACGTGGTGGAAGGAAGAGGCCAGTTCCAAAGGGGATTGTGTATGGTAAGCCAACGAACCAAGGAGTGACACAACTCAAGTTCCAGCGAAGCAAGAGGTCTGGTTCGGAGGAACGTGCTGGGAGGAAGCTAGGCGGTCTGAGAGATCTCAACTCCTACTGGATTAACGAGGACTCCACGTACAAATACTACGAGATCATCCTTGTGGATCTGGCTCACAACGCAGTGAGTAACGACCCGAGGATCAACTGGATTTGTAACCCTGTTCACAAGCATCGTTGTTGATACCACGATTCGCATTCCTGGTTATGGGCCGAGGCCCAAGACGCACTGACTAAATGGGCCCAAACCCAATGCGAAGGGAGCCTGCTAAGCCCGGCGAGCGAAGAGAAGCGATGCTAGCTGATCTCCCATGTCACTTCGGAGATCGGGGAACGGTCAAAAGATTCTCTGTATTAAGTTAGCTTAAATGAGAAAGCAAGATTAACAGAGTGAATTGATTTGGCATTTAATTGTAATAGAGTGGTATAAATAGCGGGGGTATGATGACTGTAGAGGGGATGGAAAAAATTCTAAAAAAATAATAACACACCTTTTCAGTTTATAACACTTAGTCTAAGAATACAGTTTGGAACCTTCGACAGTGATAGTATCCTCCGCTCGGAAAAACACCTTGGAAGTAGAACTCAGATCCAGTTCTCACAATCGTGAGCTTAGAGGTCTCACATCAGAAGGAAAGAAGAACAAAGGTTTGCGTGGAAAGGGTCATAACAACAACAAGAATCGACCCTCACGTAGAGCTACTTGGAAGAATAACAATACTATCTCCCTCCTTCGTTACCGTTGATTCTCTTGTTCCATTTTTGCTCTTTTTGTTTCTTGCCACTTTGTTTTTTTCCGTTCTAAAGCCTGTAGACGCTCAAGTGATTTTACGTATGGACTATAACATTTCAATCAAACTGAGAGTATTATTATATACATTATGAAGCATATACACAAGTCAAGTAAGCAAGTTATTAATTAGTCCAAGTGAGTCTATTCTGGTCTCTACTTGTATAGTCTATATAGTCTACATCACATCTTGACCTAACTAAACATCTAAACGATTAGATGAAGCTAACATGTGACTAGAAGTGTGGATTTTATATGGATCAAGTGAAACATGCTAGATCATTCAGATTTCAGAGGGTTTCGATCAGAGCAAGAATCGGTGTACTTTGCTGTTGTTGTTGGCTTGTTGCTGTTGAGTAGTGACACCATGCTCTTCCACATTACTGAATAATATTGCATCACTGTCTTGGTCCGTCATCACATTCCCGGATATTGTTGAATCTTGACCTTGAGGAGGAGGAAGAATCGGTGTACTTTGCTCTTGTTGTTGCTGCTGAGTATCGACACCA
>NC_025690.1:19355823-19365301 GCF_000633955.1 Camelina sativa
TCCCATGTCACTTCGGAGATCGGGGAACGGTCAAAAGATTCTCTGTATTAAGTTAGCTTAAATGAGAAAGCAAGATTAACAGAGTGAATTGATTTGGCATTTAATTGTAATAGAGTGGTATAAATAGCGGGGGTATGATGACTGTAGAGGGGATGGAAAAAATTCTAAAAAAATAATAACACACCTTTTCAGTTTATAACACTTAGTCTAAGAATACAGTTTGGAACCTTCGACAGTGATAGTATCCTCCGCTCGGAAAAACACCTTGGAAGTAGAACTCAGATCCAGTTCTCACAATCGTGAGCTTAGAGGTCTCACATCAGAAGGAAAGAAGAACAAAGGTTTGCGTGGAAAGGGTCATAACAACAACAAGAATCGACCCTCACGTAGAGCTACTTGGAAGAATAACAATACTATCTCCCTCCTTCGTTACCGTTGATTCTCTTGTTCCATTTTTGCTCTTTTTGTTTCTTGCCACTTTGTTTTTTTCCGTTCTAAAGCCTGTAGACGCTCAAGTGATTTTACGTATGGACTATAACATTTCAATCAAACTGAGAGTATTATTATATACATTATGAAGCATATACACAAGTCAAGTAAGCAAGTTATTAATTAGTCCAAGTGAGTCTATTCTGGTCTCTACTTGTATAGTCTATATAGTCTACATCACATCTTGACCTAACTAAACATCTAAACGATTAGATGAAGCTAACATGTGACTAGAAGTGTGGATTTTATATGGATCAAGTGAAACATGCTAGATCATTCAGATTTCAGAGGGTTTCGATCAGAGCAAGAATCGGTGTACTTTGCTGTTGTTGTTGGCTTGTTGCTGTTGAGTAGTGACACCATGCTCTTCCACATTACTGAATAATATTGCATCACTGTCTTGGTCCGTCATCACATTCCCGGATATTGTTGAATCTTGACCTTGAGGAGGAGGAAGAATCGGTGTACTTTGCTCTTGTTGTTGCTGCTGAGTATCGACACCATGTTGTTGTTCCTCCACATTTTTTAGCCATGCATCGATCATGTCAAATAAGTCGTCATCCTTGGACGTATCCAACACGTCTTCTTGGGTCATCACCATCCCGGATCTTGAATCTTGACCTTGCGGAGGAGGAGGAGCAAGACTCGGCTGCTGTTCTTGAAGTACGCCAACATCTTCTCCCTCTAGCGTTCTTATAAGTTGCTGATACGCAGAATCATAATGAGGCTGCAGTTGGTGTGAATCTGGCCGGGCTTCCCAAAACTGCGATCGATGAGGTCGGTAAGAAATTATCGGGCCTGGCCAAAACTGCTGCTGCTGTTGTTGATACGCCAAATCACGAGGCTAAAACAGAAGTTGTTGATAAGAATCCAGCGGGGCTGGCTGAAACAGAAGTTGTTGTTGATACGCAATATCATGGTGAGGCTGCGGTTGGTAAGCATCCAAAGGGGCCTGCGGAAACTGCTGCGGTTGATGATACTCGACAGTAGGAGGCTGCTGCTGCAGAACCTTCTTCTGCTTCTCATTCTCTTCTTCCTCTGCTTTCTTCTTCTTGTTTATTGCTTGTGTACTCCGATAGATCTTGCACATAGAATAGTCCTACACGCACCAACCAAAATAAAACGCACAATAAAATAACATAAAACTTAATATATAACTTGGGAATCAAGAAACGCATACATACCTTTACGTCATCATCAGCAGAAGGCGGACACTGATCAATCCAGTATTCATGCATCAACCAACTAGTTTTGACGCCATTAGGTTGTTTCCCAACGTAGTATGATAGTGCGGTTTTGTAACCAACGAGGCCTTGCCCAGCGTCAATCTTCTTGGAAGCAACTGTTGCGTGCCAGTATCCGCCTTTGTCCACACGTTTCTGCCTTTTGCCATCTTTACCCATCTTGTTCCTCTTCGATATAAAGAACCAATCTGTATCATTACCCTTCTTGAATTTTTCTACGTACATATTTCAAAAACAAACATAAGTAAACGTTTGCCCAAAGAGAAAGACTCAAAGAAGAGATAAATTGATAAAAAATAACAAGTAATTGATTTGTTCTACAAGGAGACGACAAACCTGAGAGCTGTTCTGGATTGGACTCGTAGATGTTCACGAGATGTATAGAAAGGTTGGCCAATAAGTCTCTAATTCCGCCCAAGTAGTCTTGTTTCCGTCCAAGTAACGAGATGACCTCGAAGTCTTTTGGTCTATAGTTGACACCTGGCGGAAAGCAAGGTCTCGTCGAAGGAGAAGAAGACAAGTCATGATCAGCTGAAGAAGAAGGAATCTCTGACGGTTCCGGTTCCGGTTCCGGTTCCTGCAAGGATCTTTCTTTACGCTTGTTTCTTCCAGGCATCGACATCTGAGTAGCTTTGCACATCAACCAGATAGAAAGTATATTTTGTAAGAGATTCAACGTAGGTTATGAATCTTTATTTATACGGCTTGTAATAAGTCGGTGGCCATATATATGGATTTTATCCAAAAAAATTGAAAAGATATATATGTAATTGGATTCGAATAAGATTTGTTATTATCTTTGTTCATCAGAATATATTTTAAACTTTTTATATATCTTTGTTATTCAAAAATAAGAGAAAAACAAAAAATTGACCGATGCTAGGACATTTGTGGAGAGCTAAGGTTTGCGTTGAGATGTCTCATTCTTAGTTGATTTTTTCTGTGTAAACCTTCACCCTAGCTAGGTTGGATTGAAAGATTGGTATCAAGTTCATAAATTTGTCGTTGATGACAAAAAGCATCCGGAGTCTGCACTTATTTACTCAGAACTCAGGGAAGTAATCCACCTTGCCATTCTTGCTGGTTACAATCCAGAGCACTCGAACAGAACTGCTCCTAGATCAGTGTTTACGATCTGCAGATACATTTAACAGTGAAAAAGTCTAGGGGGGACTTTTGTAACTAGAGAGGAGCAATCAAAGAGGGACACAAATAAGAACAGAGAGAAACAGAGTGTTCTGTACTTTGCTCAATTGTTTGTATCTTTAAATTTTCATGCTCTAATTCTTCATTTTCTTTGTGTAAAAGAGAGTGAGTTAAACAAGACCAAACAAGGTTTAATTGTGAAATCGTGGTACCGAAATTGACTAGGTAAAAGCAATAAGGTTAGGGTGAGTTGATATAAATGTAATGTGAATGAAACAATAATAATCTTTTATATACAGAAACAATATGTCAAATGAAAAAAAAAAGACTCCTAATACAGTTTGCTGAAGCCTGAAGTGATCCCTGAGTCTCCCAATCGCGGGAACAACACCTCTTTCTCAATCAAAACCTGGAGGTGAGAAGTTATCTTGCGGAACGAAACCCACACAAAAGGTGCGCAACAAAATGCATATGCGAAAACCGACAAGGCTCTGACCACTCCATCAGGGTACCAAGGGAAGGCCATGACGAGAAGCGTCCCGAGAATGCCGAGCCACGGAGTGAGAACAGGTAACGTTGGGAGGAGGAGAGTGTTGATTGGAATGGAGGAGAGAGCGAAAGAAGCCATCAAGTAAAGCGACCAGCCGATGAGTGGGTGGATGGTGTGAGGGATAGTGAAGAAAGGGAAGATGTAGGCTGCAACTACAGAGAGAAGTGCGATCAACTTGAAACCTGCTTGGATCGCTATTAAGTTGCGGTCAGAACGGCGATAACATAGCTTGGTTATATTAGGGCGAGCTAGTCGTGTGACCAGTATGATTCCAAGGTAGAACACTGCCTGGATTATGGCCAAAGGCATCTCTGCTGAGTACCTGTTGCAAGATCACACAGAGTATTAGTTATTAATATCAGCCATTATATTACGGAGATTGAAAGTGAGTCATCATCGATCTTTTCAAATTTAAAAGTACCCTAGAGTAGTCCGGCGCTGCTCGTGCCATGAGAGCCCTAGCGGAAGAACAGGCCATGACCACCAGTACCATGGCTTTAACCAAACAGCTCCTGGGAATGTAATCACACTGTTTGGTCCACAAGGTATGTTCCATCTTAGCTTAAGATCTGAGAGTATCAAGATAGAGATCATGTTATTACATTATCCAAAATGTGTATTATAGACAAGATTAGGAAAGAGAAGACTTACAGAAATAAGAAGCGTCCATTTGGTAGCCAAGGGGAAGTCTCAAGTGGCCACTAAGTACAGAACCGTTGCTCCGAGGACGAAAGAGAGACTGTTCAAGAAGATCAGAGAAGTAACTAACAAGAAAGCCTTGATCAGCTCCATCCGGATTCTTTCTCCCAACTTGTAGCTCATGGAGCATGTCCTTGAACACCTCCACCGATGGCTGCAACACAAAGAGACCAGTGTGGAAGATACAAGGATTTATAAAGACCGCACAGAACCGTCCGCACTGGAACAGCTCATCGGTTTTCTTGAGGAAGAGGTTGTCCGCATCTAGCATGACCACACGGTCGTAATCAGTCAAAGCCCAAGCGTAGAGCTTGTTCAGAGTAAGCTTGAATCTACTGTTGAAGTTGGTCTGTCTCCTGTACGGATTGTCCACATTTTCAACTCTCACCACTTTGGCTCCATCTTCCTCTTCCCTGCTCACACACATATGCTTATTAATTAGTACCTTCACACACACGTATTCGGTACCAACATCTAATCCATGCATGCATGTTTATATTCTTATGTAGTAGTATTTGTTTATGCATGTAAGTTCAAGTGCTGCTAGAACTTATTATAGGTTTGTTTTTATCATCGGAAGTTCTCAAGGGACAAAAAAATAATTATAGGTAATGAGGTTGAGATGTAGACGCTATGGCATGATCTATACAGCAGATTGGCCGGTTATAAATTAATAATTTTGACCAAAACAGCTCTTCTTGTTTCCAAAAGGTTTCATTTTTCAATCAAAGCGCTAAAGTCAAACAACTCTCCTTAAGTTATATGTTTTGCATTCAATTGTAATAAGAATTTATTGTTTTTGATCGCTTTTGATTCCCATTCTCTTTATTCTACGCATCTTCTAACTTTATTTGGGTGAATTGTTGACTAAGGTTTTTACTTTTTACCCAAGATCATTTGGTTTATTGATTGTTTTGGTGATTAAATACTCAAATACCATTCGGACCCCTTTGTTTAATCTAAATCTGTCTATAGAATGTCAAATGATTAATAAACCTACGCGTGTAATATCTTATAATGAAAAGATTATTTTTAAAACTTATCATAATACTAATTATTAATTAAAAACTTATGAAAGAAACAAAAGAAACTTTCTTTTCAAAACTAGACGACACCTAACGAGTTTCGGAGCTTACATTTTCTTAAACAAAGATAATTTCTATACAGATAGGCGCGTTGTCATATATAGGATAAGATATAAATGGGTAGTTGAATGGGTGGGTCTAAGTCTCAACTACATACATTATACATATCTACTCTAAACCTTTGATTCTCCCCAAACTTTTACTAGCTCACACAAAAATAGTAAGGACCAAAAAAAAAGGCACAGAAGTCTTTAAAGTTCCTTTTGAATTCGTGAAGCCAATAAGAAGAAAGAAAAGGGTCGAAGTTATAAAGAATACTATGAAAACCTCCTAAACCTATATATTTGTGGTCACGATACTTTCTATGAATAAGGTGGTCGTTGTCTCATTGTGACAATTTTCTGCTTACTTCAATTTCTAAGAAGATGATAAATGTATCAAATCAAGTGTGTCCTACAAAATGGAACTCGTGTTTAGAGAGTTTAGTAAAGTTAATTTAGAAAAATATCCCATTTTGTTTATGAGAAAAAAACAAAATAAAAACTATAAAAAATAAAATAAAGATTGTATATTCCAAAGTAAGTAATATATATGGCAATTGGAAACGGACAGCGTTTATTATAATAGTCGGAAGAGAGACTTACAAGGTTTGAACCCATCGGAGAGGGACGTCGAGAGAAGCGATGACGACAAGATCAGCTTCCACGTTGAGACTTCTCAACGATCTGATCAATACACGAGTCGCCACGTAGAACTCGTAGTCTCTTGGCGTACCCATGTACATCATCGTTGCGTAGGCGTTCTTATGCTCAGGCCGCCGCGTCTTTAAACCACGATCTTGAACCGTTACGACCGCGTTAGAGGTATCTATCGCCGTTTCTTGCTGTAGCGGCAGCAGCAGCTGTCTCTCTCGATACGCCGTCGTTTCGATTATCAAAAGAGACAGAACCAAACACAATATCAATATGCCTCTCTGGAAACGCATTGTTGATGTCTCTGTACAATGTCCGAATTGCTTAAACAAATAAAAAGAATTATGAAGAATCTGATATATTTTTTTTGTTTAAGAAAATGTAAACGCATACGCGTATATATATAATGAATGTATCAAAGAGAGGGGGGAGTTTCTGGGAGACTGTGAAGGGTTAAAAAGGTCTAATGGTGATTGGCCAATGACAAAAGTTATTATACTAGTCAAAATAAATACTAATGGTTGAGCATATATTCCTTAGTTGCTCTCATTTACCGAAAATAAGTTTAATTGCTAATTACTTGAAATTATATATATTAATGCTCATTATGGTAATTTCAGTACTTTCCATTTTCCGAGACAAATCTATCACCGTTCATACACCTTTCTGTATTGATCGAATTCTACATTCGTCCTGTATTGAGTATTCCGTTTTCAAAAGAAAATTTCGAAATCTTTATAGTAATTGATAATTTAAAAATATTTAAGATTTTGATTCCAGGTTATATAAGGGTTTAAAAGACAAACTAGCTAGCACATAGTACAAACTAGCTAGGCTAGCACATAGTACAAACTAGCTAGCATATCTCTTTAGTCACATTTTTTGGACCAAGGGAGATGTGTAACGCTCTGTTTAGTCTGTAACGCACAAGAAGATGATGCATTAAGGTTTTGCTTAGTTTAAAAAATATATTAATAAATTAAGAGGTGGTGAGTTATGAAAGTAACCGTATTTTAAAAATATTTTTTGAATTTTTAAAATATAGAGGACCATGTGACTGAGCCGTTGTCCCTTGGCAAGTGGTGTGCAACTGCAAGTCTCATCCTAGTTCATTATATTTTATTTCCACTACATAATTCAATGTTCAAAGTCAATTCTGTCAAGAAACATATATATATATATATATATATATAGCCAACCCAACCCATTTCTGATTTCTGTGTGTGTGATAAAGGTAAAAATATATGGTGTAGGTAATTGGTGTAAAAATGGTGGAAATGAGAGGAATTGATTTAGAAAAATAATTTCAATAATTAGATTAAATTAAGGGGATATTTTTCTTGTTTCACTTTTTGGACAAAGAATAGAGAGGATGGGAATAAAAATGTTCCTACTGATCTTTCTCCTATAGAATAGAAATGTTGTCAAGACCCTACGCACCGTGAGTCGGTAAACAGTAAACACGATTGTATAGAGTGGAAAAATGGACTCACAATTACTCAGCAAAATAAAATGCACTTAACCACGTGAACAGTTATCGTCATTCTATATTTGTTTTTATTTTTGTTTTTTGGCACTTTGCATTTGCTTGTTCAATCATTTCCATCTATCTCGCAATAGCTATAGTCATACTTGTTACGTCTGTTTATACCACTTATTTTGAAGTTACCATGAAAAAATCTATTGTACTTTTTAGATTGTGGCTTATAATTGTTTTGCGTTCTTCTTATTCTAATATAGTCAATTTCGAGCCAACGAGATTGCTCNAGAGGTATCTATCGCCGTTTCTTGCTGTAGCGGCAGCAGCAGCTGTCTCTCTCGATACGCCGTCGTTTCGATTATCAAAAGAGACAGAACCAAACACAATATCAATATGCCTCTCTGGAAACGCATTGTTGATGTCTCTGTACAATGTCCGAATTGCTTAAACAAATAAAAAGAATTATGAAGAATCTGATATATTTTTTTTGTTTAAGAAAATGTAAACGCATACGCGTATATATATAATGAATGTATCAAAGAGAGGGGGGAGTTTCTGGGAGACTGTGAAGGGTTAAAAAGGTCTAATGGTGATTGGCCAATGACAAAAGTTATTATACTAGTCAAAATAAATACTAATGGTTGAGCATATATTCCTTAGTTGCTCTCATTTACCGAAAATAAGTTTAATTGCTAATTACTTGAAATTATATATATTAATGCTCATTATGGTAATTTCAGTACTTTCCATTTTCCGAGACAAATCTATCACCGTTCATACACCTTTCTGTATTGATCGAATTCTACATTCGTCCTGTATTGAGTATTCCGTTTTCAAAAGAAAATTTCGAAATCTTTATAGTAATTGATAATTTAAAAATATTTAAGATTTTGATTCCAGGTTATATAAGGGTTTAAAAGACAAACTAGCTAGCACATAGTACAAACTAGCTAGGCTAGCACATAGTACAAACTAGCTAGCATATCTCTTTAGTCACATTTTTTGGACCAAGGGAGATGTGTAACGCTCTGTTTAGTCTGTAACGCACAAGAAGATGATGCATTAAGGTTTTGCTTAGTTTAAAAAATATATTAATAAATTAAGAGGTGGTGAGTTATGAAAGTAACCGTATTTTAAAAATATTTTTTGAATTTTTAAAATATAGAGGACCATGTGACTGAGCCGTTGTCCCTTGGCAAGTGGTGTGCAACTGCAAGTCTCATCCTAGTTCATTATATTTTATTTCCACTACATAATTCAATGTTCAAAGTCAATTCTGTCAAGAAACATATATATATATATATATATATATAGCCAACCCAACCCATTTCTGATTTCTGTGTGTGTGATAAAGGTAAAAATATATGGTGTAGGTAATTGGTGTAAAAATGGTGGAAATGAGAGGAATTGATTTAGAAAAATAATTTCAATAATTAGATTAAATTAAGGGGATATTTTTCTTGTTTCACTTTTTGGACAAAGAATAGAGAGGATGGGAATAAAAATGTTCCTACTGATCTTTCTCCTATAGAATAGAAATGTTGTCAAGACCCTACGCACCGTGAGTCGGTAAACAGTAAACACGATTGTATAGAGTGGAAAAATGGACTCACAATTACTCAGCAAAATAAAATGCACTTAACCACGTGAACAGTTATCGTCATTCTATATTTGTTTTTATTTTTGTTTTTTGGCACTTTGCATTTGCTTGTTCAATCATTTCCATCTATCTCGCAATAGCTATAGTCATACTTGTTACGTCTGTTTATACCACTTATTTTGAAGTTACCATGAAAAAATCTATTGTACTTTTTAGATTGTGGCTTATAATTGTTTTGCGTTCTTCTTATTCTAATATAGTCAATTTCGAGCCAACGAGATTGCTCTACGACGATCGTACAATATATACTTCCAATTATCGATATCTGATATTGACTGAGGCAACACATATATGCAGTTTAAACATACAATAACCATCTTATATATTTATAAGTACATGGATATTACTTGTAATATTAGTACAAGATTAAGTCTATTATATTGGTGGAAAATTCTTTACCAAATAAAAAAAAAAAGGTGGGGGGGGGGGGGGG
>NC_025690.1:19365799-19372265 GCF_000633955.1 Camelina sativa
GGGGGGGGGGGGGGGGGGGGGAAGTAGTAGATTAAAGGGAAAGAGCAAGGAAATGGAAGAGTAACACGTTGACTGATTATGAACAATGTGACACGATACGACTCCTCTTTTGTGTTGTTGAAACCGCGTCGGTCCATATTATTGTCTGAAATGAAATGCAGAAATGGTCTACGTGATGCTTACGGATACCCAAGTGTCTCTTTATTCTGTTGACTTCCACTTGGTTTTCCATTATTTTTAGACATATGTACTATATTTTTTTATTTACTTTATCGAAAGGTTCCTACATTATTTTTTTATTACGTTTTATGAGTCATATAGGGGTATTCCAAGTTTTTTTATTAATAATCAAAATCTTCTTTCATATGACAAACAGACAAAGATTAACTCTTACAAGTTTTCCTTAATCAGTCTTGTTATCTCTTTGAAATCGATTGTGGGTCAAGATTAAATTTGGAGCTTTAGCCAAGGCCCTCTGGACATTTTAGGCCCATTACCATAGGGAAATGGGGTAGAATTGAACAATTCATAAATTAAGGTGTCAAAACTAGAATATATAGAAATATAAGGGGTGGAATAAGGAAAGAGAGATGGACTTGGGATTCAAGCAAGGGGGTCAAAGAGTCAAAGCGAGCTTAAGCCGAGAGAGAGAGAGAGAGCAGCGGTGTCAAAAACCTCATCCGCCGCAAAAAACCCACTAAAACCCTCCGGCGCCGGAAACATCTCTTTCTTATTATATCCCTTTCCTTTGATTCTATTCAGACACCGAAGCGATTGAATCGTACCGTAATGATGGGCGGGGAAGCAGCACCGACCGGGCCACCCAACAGAGAGCTCTACGCACTCCTGAATTTGTCACCTGAGGCCTCCGACGAAGAAATCAGGAAAGCTTATCGTCAATGGGCTCAAGTTTATCATCCTGACAAGATCCAATCCCCTCAGGTTTGCTTCAATCGATTTGCTCAATCAAAAATTTGTTTGTTTCCAATTCGTTTTTGATGTTCTTGGTCTGTTATCAATTTGGCTAATTTAAGATAAAGGAATTAGCTTTACTTAGTGGGCTGATTTCAAAATTTTGTGGTTAGATGAAAGAAGCGGCTACAGAGAACTTCCAACGCATATGTGAAGCATATGAGATATTGTCGGATGAGACTAAGAGGCTAATATATGACTTATATGGTATGGAAGGATTGACTTCAGGATTAGAGCTTGGTCCTAGGCTGAGTAAACCTGACGAGATCAGAGAGGAGCTTGAAAGAATTAAGAGAAGAAACGAAGAAGCTAAGAAGATGGCACATTTTCAACCCACTGGTTCAATCATCTTCAATTTGTCTGTCCCACATTTTTTAGGCGGTGATGGCATCATGAGAGGGTACTTATTCCGTTCTTTTCAAGTTTTTTTATGTCTTTTTGGTAGCATGGTTCTTGATTTGGGTGCCCAACTTGATTCCTGAGACACTTACTAGTCTGGATTTTAGATGGTTGCTGAGAAAATATATGAGTAGCTGTGTGATAATTTTGGGTGCTCAATACTAGCCTTGACTACTTTGTTTCATTTTGAAGTAAATTTTGGTTTTTGATACCCTTTTCTTTTCTTTTGTGCTTGCATCTGCAACTGCAGAATGGTTATGGCTAGTCAAGTGCAGTCTCAGTTGTCAAAAGATGATGCTGTTGCCATTGGTGGAAATTTGGCGGCTAATGAAAAATCTGGTGGTGGAATTGCTACGGCTATTCTGAGACGTCAGCTTTCTCCAGTGTCATCCATTGAGTTTGTCGCTTCAACGGGTTTGCAGTCGCTTATTGGAATGCAGACAACACGGTAGGCTCATGAGTTTTCCTATTAAATTTATTTTCTGAGCATCTTTAACGGTTTATATGACTATAACGACGGTTTCTTGTCGGGGCAGTCAGTTAACCATACATTCAACTGCGACTATCAATATCTCGAAGTCTTTCAGTGATGGTTCCATTAATCTTACAAACACATGGACTCGTCAGCTTTCAGAAACTTCAAGCGGAAATGTATGTTCACTCTGTTATGGTTTGACTTCATGGGCGAGAAAGCAGTTTACTCTACTTTCATGTATTTTTTTTCCTTTAGATTGAATTGGCACTGGGTATGCAATCAGCAATTACAGTTGGATGGAAGAAGAGAGATGAGAATATATCTGCTGCTGGTGACTTTAAGGTACGCTGACTGCCAACTTGTATTCCAACTGTTCCACCTCGACCATCTCTCTTACTTTCTTCAGTGTGATCTTGCTTTTACTAGATTGAAGCTGGTGGACTTGGAGCATCAGCGCGTTATACACGTAAGCTATCGTCCAAATCTCACGGTCGCATTGTAGGTAGAATTGGAAGGTATGTTTTACTGACACATGATCCTGAGCAACCTAATGTATGATATGCTGGAGTATGGAGACCCTTTTTTAAAATGTCTTTACATGTGTGGAAAAATTAATGTTCAGTACCGTAACTTTTTCAGCAATGCTCTTGAGATTGAAGTTGGTGGCGGAAGGAAGATTTCTGAGGTCAGTACTGTAAGAATGATGTATACAATAGGAATCAAGGTAATTATTCTTTAAACCTTTAGAGCCATCTAGCTATTATGCAATCTGCTTATTCCCGGTACTCCTATACTTTTGTTGTAGGGTATTTTTTGGAAACTAGAGCTACACCGTGGAAGTCAAAAGCTGATCGTTCCCGTGAGTGTTAATTTCTTCCTTTTATTTTTCTTGTGATGGTATCTCTACTGTTCCTCAGATAAGATTAGAACAGAGTGTGTTTTAATCTCTAGAGTAAAATATATTGAAAAGCTATAAACCAACAGAACATAATAACAATCCAAAAAGCCTACGGATGGAATGTATAGAACCATCTTTAACTCTCCTAAACCCTAAACCCATCTCTATTATGTTCAAAACCCGACATCCGTGTTATTCTGTGGAAGTCTTTCACTTTTGACACCTTGACATATCCATGATTATCATCTTTAAAACGTGCAGATTCTGCTCTCCTCCCATTTAGCTCCAGTATTTGCAACTGGAGCATTCATTATTCCAACATCTCTTTACTTTTTGTTAAAGGTGAGTGATTGGACCCTATGAGTATAATTAACTTTTGCTCTCTTGTTATATATGGTGTTTGCCTGATTAAACATTTCCACTGTTCCACACAGAAATTTGTGGTAAAGCCATATTTGAGTAAAAGGGAGAAACAAAAGGCCTTGGAGAATATGGAGAAAACTTGGGGCCAGGTGATGGTTACTTACGAGTTTGGTAGCCAAGCAAGATTTATTTTGATCTTATTATGAATTTTTTTGTAATTGAAATTGTGGGTTTTAGGTTGGGGAAGCAAGAGCAGCGGCTGAGAAAGCCCAGCAATTACTACAAACCGTAGCCACAAGGAAGAGAAACCGGCAAGTTGAAACAGATGGGCTAATAGTAACGAAAGCGTTGTATGGTGACCCAAAAGCGATAGAGAGAAGACACGAAGGAGTGGAAGGAGTGGATTCAGGAGTCATTGATGTGACAGTGCCCATGAACTTCCTTGTGAGTGACTCAGGGCAGCTCAAGCTCCATGAGGGAGTGAAGAAATCAGGGATCATGGGCTTCTGCGATCCCTGTCCGGGACAACCTAAGGAGTTATACATTGCCTATACTTGGCATTCTCAGACATTTGAGGTAGCAGTTGGTGACTATGATGAGCTGAGTATACCACAAGAAGGGCAGTGAGTATTATCGGTACTCTCCAGTCTCCACTTTGTTGTTTTTATTAATAGAAAAAGACTTCTTACGGGGATTTGTAATCTAAACCTCAAATTTTACATTCATTTCTTTCTCAATAAATTAAGTATTCTTGTTTGCCATAATCTTTGATTGATTAACTGATCTTTATGGAAAGAAAATAGAATCTTGTCGCCTGAATTTTATGATATCACAAAAATGTCAGGATATTTTAAGTACTTTGTTCTTCTATAAATTAGTGTAATGCATTTTGTAGCAAGTTAGAGAATTTTATAATGTGCTTGGACGTAAACAAAGAGAGAAAATGGAGCGAAAGAAGAGGTTTAGAGGTCGCAAAAGGTGTTTGGCGTTTTGAGGAGTAGTAGTTTGAGAGACAACGTCCTTGACTTGTTGATGAGAAAGAGAAACCAAACGTGGCCTGAAGGCACCTCGTGCCATGACCAGCTTCTTCTTCAAATCAACCATGTATTCTTCGATTCCTGCCAAATCCCATTTTATTGTCTATGGTCAAATACATGCGCAAGTATTTTGGTCAAATGATTTCGATCTTAGAAAATCGATTGTGACAGATAGGATTATAAACAAAAGATCGTGGGTGGTTTCTTACTTCTTAAGGGTGAAAAAGGACGATGCAAGTAAACAAAAGGATAGATTTAAAGAGCAAGTAGCTAACTAAGAGTAAGTACGCAGAAGAGAGCTCACCGGTCATCTTGGAAACAATCTGAGAGACTCTGTCTTGACAACGGATACATCCTACATCTGCGTTTATCACTATAACTTGAAACTGATTTGGACTCCAAGTTAATACAGTATTTTGCTTAATTTACTCATCCGTTATATCACCATTTTTTTTTTTTTTTTTTAACTTGAGTTAAATAATGAATTAAATCTTTCGTGATACATAAAAACAAGTTGACTCATCAAATTACATACTTATGTACATTTTTATTAATTTTTAAGTAGGACTCGTTTGTATTTTCATATTTATTAATGAAAACAAAAAGAGAATATAACTAGTAATCTGAAGATCAAAAAGGCGATAACATTTTGAGAAACGTATTATTATTAATGGATGATCAAAGAGGAAGTCAACAACAATGGTTTCATTCAACACAAATTTTCTTTATTAAGATTTATCTTTCAATTTGAGAATAACAAGAGAAGAACAATTTTTGAAAACGAAGATGCATGAAATAATTGATATATATATATATATATATATATATATATATATAGTAACTAAGAAAAGAAAGATAAAGAGAAACGTATATAGCTAGCTGTATGACAAATATAATTAACATACCGATGGAAGTGAGAGCTGCTCGCAGAACATGAGGGTGCGCCGCCGCATCATCGTCTCCTTCATTTTAGTTAGATGATGGCAGAGCCAGGGCCTGACTTGCTGTATATATGGACTATATGTTATTATTTTATATAAATACTTTTTTTGAGGTTTGGAGTTGATCAGACATGGAGGCTTTTGATAATTGAAGAAAAGAATGTATGTTTTTTTTGTATGTATTCGAAAAAAGATTCAATTTGTTTGTACACACTATTTTATTGAGACAAGTCTCATCCTTGCACGATGGTACTTGATGAACTGAAAAACAACCAATAACAAAATGGTTGGTGCTAATAAAATATAAGAGACAGTAGATTGTTTTTTTTTTTTTTTTCTTGAAATTAACTTAAACAATAGCAAGTAGAATTAATATTGGACTGAGTCAGATGTTACATAATAATACAATATGGATAATAATATTAAGAGATCGGTAAAAAAAAGAGAAAAAAAGTCAAAACATGTTAAAGCCACCATTGAACTTTTTGGTATAGATAGACTACACTAGTTTTAATATCATCCAATTATTGTTGTATGAATAGTATACCAAAACCCTCTAGAGTATAGATGAACAAGGTAGTTTCCTCTATAAAAAGATCGTAAACGAACAAAGCAAGCGTAGAGGTATACAAGCTACAGAATCAAAACAATGAATCTCTTGAGTAGAAGAAGAAGAAGAAGAAGAAGAAGGAGTAATATAATACAATGGGATCGACAAGGTAACAAAGATGTATGTTGTTGGCTGGGATGGAAGTTATTATTATATCATCTTTATACATTAATGATGAATTTTAGTAAAATCTCCCAAGTGTCAACAATCATCAAACAAGAATGAAAGCAACACCAGTAAGACTTCCATGGGATCCTAGTGAAATCAAATATATGCTTAGCACCAACACCAAAACCAACACCACCTCCATCTCCACATTCTTCTCTCTACAGCAGCTCACCTTCAAATACATCAAAGACACAATGAGAGAGAGAGAGAGAGAGATCCATTAACAATGTGAAACTTGAAACTGATTGGGTTACAGAGACACAAAACATTCCTATAGACCCCAAAAAGCCCTTCGCATTATTATATCAATCTTGAATCTACAAAGAAGGAGACTTCTAAAAATCAATGCAATAACTGAAAAATTTCCGATCACAAACTCTCTAATTCGAAATAAGATCCCAAAAATTCAATAAGGCAAAAATAGAATGATCACACGATTCTTCAATTCCCCCCAAATCAACTATAAACCCTAAGAAGCCACCACAAAATTAGAAGAAGAAAAAAAAAAGGAAAGATTGGTGAGTGAGTAAGTACTTAGGACGAAGAAATCAAAATCATTGGTGGGGGGGGGGGGGGGGGGGAAGTCAGATCAATCGTCTTTTT
>NC_025690.1:19372689-19373626 GCF_000633955.1 Camelina sativa
CAGTGTTTGTGAGCTTCCGAATATTAGGAACGTTGTAGTTCTGTGCCAAGTACACCCCAAAAGCTGATCCCACCATGAACGAGAAGCAGCTCTTTATTATCCCCATTCTCTCTCTCTCTCTCTCTCTCTCTCTCTCTGCGACTCCGCAAGTTTCTTCAGGTCAACAATAACAGAACCAAAAACGATTTCGTCAGGGTTTACTTTTTTATATGATTTTATTTGGGGATTTATCATACGACGTCGTTGTCAATAATATCCTTTGATTTTTTGGACTTGTTAATAAATTTTTAAATTTTTTTTCATTTTCTTCCTAGTTTCTTCTCAGAATTCATAAACACCCCAATTATAAATTATTCTTATCTTCTTCCTCCTCCTCAAACGTCGAACATGGCGGACACTGGTTTTACTCAATTTTGTTTCTTTCTGTAGGTGAAGATTCTTCTTAATCAATTCTTTCACATTTCTCTCTCTCGCTCTCTCTCTCTTCCTAATAACATTTTTTTTGCTTTATCCTCAGATATGTATGTTATGGGCTTTGTTTGGCTCATCTGACTGTTTGTGTTTAGGAATCATGGGTTTGTTTCTACAGAATTGTGGTTTTATAGGTGGATGTATCTGTAAATACTCATTGTCTCATTTACAACATTCCCCTATATAGATGCTGCCCTGGACATTATTAGTATTGCTATATGTTTCTCAATTTTACTTTAATTTTTCTAATGATTAACAGCTTTACTCACTCGTGTTCAAGAGATGATGGGAAAGGAGCCTTCTTTGGATCAAGAACCTACCAAAGGTTACCACTTTATTATACTTTCTACAGACATGATGAGTTTCTGATATGCTGCAAAAATGCTGACTTGTGACCTCTTTTTGGCTCGCACTAGAGGCTAGCTCTATCTATCTATCCCTTGTGAGGAATTTGAACAGGCGGGTA